>NW_010340737.1:15499-45838 GCF_000700745.2 Antrostomus carolinensis | reverse complement strand
GCAGAGACAATGTGTGATGAACTGACTCCAACCGCTATTCCCTGTGCCGTTGCGGGGAGGAGGTGGAAGTCAGGAGAGAAGTTGAGCCAGCCAGGGTCAACCCACCACACCTGTGTAAGGAACGTTCATTAAACCAATTTGTTGGTGCTTATCTAAACCAGTCAAGATGAGTTAAGAACTAATTTACTAATCTTTCTGGAGTTCCTTCCCTTGCATGGGAATACACCCTGATTCAGCTATGGCCTGCAGTTATGGATATCTTTATTTCGGTAGCTGTGGCTTCCAGTGACGTCAGTGACCCAAACAACTTCTCCTGAGACAAGATATTGTCTAATTGGAAAGATAGGAGCCAGACTGAACAGGATATTACATGTCTGCCACTCTTACCAAAACCTGTGATGACACAGATATCCCCCAGGGTGGGGTTCTCAGACTGTCCCAGATCTTCAAAGATGTCCTTTTATCCATCTGAAAAATTATTTGTTCCAGTTCTTCAGTGGTTATTTCTGCTGGTTGCAAGACAGTGTAGCATGACAGGGGCACCAAAGACTGCTCTGATTTCCAGAATTAATTGCTGCTCCTACGTGTCTCTTTTCCCGCATCATATTCTAACACCGGAGTGAATTAAGTCTTTGTAATTATATGACAAATAACACTAGTTTTCTTTTGTAGGAAACAGTAGTCATTACAGAAGTGACTCGTGGTACCATGAATTGCAGTGTTCAACAGCTTTTCAAACATTAAACCTTATATAGTGGAAGGGAAAAAGCCTGGTTTAGAATCTAAAGAGGGAGAGCAATACCTAAATGGTGATAAGTTAAACAAAAAATTAGGAAAGCCAGGTTGGAAGGTAAGTGTAGGAAAGGCAGATGAATCACTGAGTTGAAGAGAATGTCAGGCTCGGTATCATAGCAAATGCCTGCTCCGTGGAACAAAAGAATTAACAAGGTAGTAAATGTTGTAAACACAACTTATATAAGACCAAGTGTTTTGTGTCAAAGAAAGGTTTATTGTGATTGCCGTAATGAAATTTGCATGAAGAAGAAAGGGATTTTTGAACAGAAACTTTGCCCAGTAGTGCCTCAAGAAGAGACTTACATTTAAAAAATGCATTTAATTTTGGAGTAAGTATTTGACTCATCCTTTGAAAAAAAATTGCTATGGTGATAGCAAATTAAGCGTACAGAGTGTTTGGGTTATTTATAAAGTTGAAGAGACAGGTCACTCCAAGCTGTAGAGAATAATAAAGATTAAAATGCTATAACATTAATTTTCCAAGTGTAAGCACTAGTGTGTGATAAGAAGGAGCTACATGGTAAGATCAGGCTTTATAGAGCTCTAGAGTAACTACTGGAACCAGTAGAAAAGGCTGCTGTTTATTGTTAGAGCATTATTAATATATCTGAAAATATTGGATGATTCTAGGTGGCTGAATGTGTCTTGCATTAACTGAGGCACTTGTCACAGATTACCAAATTTTGTGTAAGTATAAATAAACAAACCCAATCAGTCAAGAGCACTGCATCTCAAAATGCACTTTCTTTGTTTATTTTAACAAGTCTACTTAGTTTTAACTGGGTATGGTCCCAAACTTGAACCCTAGGTCTAAATTCCTTAAGAAAAAAATTGAATTGGAGTTTGAGCTTCACAGATTTTGTTTTCTTAGAAAATGCTTCCAGACTTCTGCCTGTGCTGCATGTTTATTCATGAGAAGGCAACAACCCTTTTATATTAGGTGTTATATAAACATGTGTCAAAGACCCAGCATTATTTTTTATTGAGCTGCAAATAACGTGTGCAGTTTGGAGTCAATTTTTTTTATTTACTGAGTGCTGCTGGCATGCCGATCCCCAAACTGAACAGGCAGGAGAGGGTCTGCACTGAGAGAAGCACGCAAGCTTCCAACAGGGGGAAAAATAGCCAAAAAATACTCGGCTGCCTTTTTCCTCTTTGCTTCTCAGCCTTCCTGATTGAAATAGACTGTGTGTACAAGGCGTTCTCTTTAACAAGTAATTCCTGTAAGGTAAGTTTTGTCGTTTGGTGGTATGGGGAGTGGAGAGTCTTAACAAACCTGAAGCCCCTGAAAGTGCTGGGAGAAGAGGAGTTCACCTGGGTGTCTGCAAGGGCGTGTGACAGCAAGGACATTCTTCCCGACGTACTCACCACTATAAAGCTCTCCTGGTCCTCAGTTTCTGGTGGGAACGCGGGGCTTGTTGACCTTTCATTTCAGGGAGTTGCTATGTTATACTCTTAAGCATCTGGAACTCTTCCATAGTCTCAATTAGGAATTATTGCCATCATAGGCAGGTTTTGTAAATATAGGTCCTAACCAGCAGTGGAGTCTTTTTTTTTCTTCAAAGAACAAGTAAAAAGTGCTGAGACTGCACCTGTAATTTGAAAAAGAGGATTTTAAATCTGATGTACAATTTCCCAGTGGAATTTGGCTTGAAAACTTCAGAATTTGGATCTGATTTGTAGCAAAACCAAACACTACTCAGGAAAGATAGTAGTTGTTGGTACAAACGAATCCTGCTCTTTAGCAGGTTACCATTTGCCATTTTTTCCTGTTTATTGTGGTTTTTTCCCCAATATGGAGTACACCAATGAAATTTATGTGGTTTAGGTGGAAATTTATAGTGCTTTCTGTACTAATTCTGTAAAGCTAGTTAAGCTTTTCTTTTTAGCATTATGTTGATGGCATTGATAATGATAAATACGAATGAGGAAGCAGATGAAAGTTTTTAAAACATCAGATTAGAGTAATTGCAATGTAAATATGTAATACAGTGGAACAATCAAACAACTTTCCAGTCTGTTGCATTTTTCTTGCTGATTGCATTAGCCTTTCTTCCAAATGTAGGTGGGGTAACCTGCTGCCTGTTTTGGTAATATTATTTTACAGTTTTACATGATCAATTACCTTGTTAACTTTTTTACTCAGAAGCTAGTAATTTGTGATGTTACTCCTTTAAAGGTCATCTTTGATCTCTTTTTCTAAGAGCAGTTGGTAGTATTTTTGGTACTGTCTTTTCAGGTAATACATTTTTGTAAAAGACAGTTGGAAAAATTTTGCTGGTTTCCCATTTATCACTTGCTCTGTAGTTGCCAGGAAATTAGATGGGTACTATGGGCTTGTATAATGCTTGAATTTTTTCCTTGGCTTTCTGTCATATGATGTAGTCTCATATTCAAATAGCACAGAGAGGAAAATAATTTCAAGCTGTTTAACATCCCCTTCCTCTTCAGTGGAAAGGAGAAAGGGAGAAATCTTCTGCATGTATGGCAGTGAATAGAGAGTTTTCAGCACACCAAGTTCATTTTTTCTAATGCTTGCTTTTTAGTCCTCAGTGAATGCCTGATTCAGAGTTTAGTGATGGGGAGAAATTTCTTATATGCATGTTATTAAAGATAAATTATATTTCTGTTGCTGAGAAGGAGATACTCAGTAGCTTGTTAAAAACTGACATTTCCTTTGCCACGTAGATTTGGTTGGTTTAATAGAGCAGTTAAGTGAATTTTTATGCACTGGGATTTTTTCCAACATTGAAGACAATTTTCTCCAACTGGATTTTTAAATATTTGAAAATTGGAAGAAGAAAAGCAGCATTGTTTAGGCTCCTGGCTAGGATTTTAAAAACAGGAACAACTCATAGTGTTCCTTATTAAATTTAATTAATTGCTACTCATGAGCAATATGCCTGAGTTATTGTTGCAGTGAGACCAATAACTTAGAAAATTTGGAGTTCTATATGTTCAGGCCTCAGTTAGAGCTTTGCCTAAGAGTAATTTGATTATTTCATTTAAAAAGAAAAAAAAAGTTTTTCTGTATTTCAAATGGGTATTGAAGAGCATCTCACTCGTGGGTTTTTAAATGCTTTTGGTGTTTCCATGCCTAAATCTTTGGTAAGGATTTAGTCAGGTTTATTAGCAGTTAAAAAAATCTTTACTATTTGGTACCTGCTTAATGGTGAGATACATGCCATTAATTTGATCTCAGTCTGTTTTCTGTTGCACAGATGTTCGCATTACAAAATCATTATTGTCTACCAGTAATCAGTGCTCCTATTGGAAAAGCCACTATAGGAGTGGGGAACTAAATGGGTGTCTGAAGGCTCATCTTATTTTAGAGATAGTCTTTCCAAATGAGCAATAAAGGGGACTGTGTGAGGAAACCCATCTTTGGTGCATCTGAGATGTCTGTTCTACAGCTAAAGGGAATACTTCAGCCTGACCATTCACTCGCTCAGCATCAAGCCTTTATGCATCAAATAATTATTTTGAATGACTAGCACAGGGAGTTAAATCCTCATGACTTAGTTATTTCTCAAGTGGACTGAAAGTCTGTTTCCATAGTGAATGTGAGCTAGTAATTTGTGAGAGGAGTTTGAAGTAACATAGTTGTGCAAACCTGTATTATGGTCAAATGAAATGTGACCAAACTTTTTAGAAATATTTGTATTTGATTATGAGAAAATAAAGCTAAGGAGTTAGTTCTGACCTTTGGCTGAAAATTGAAGGGAGTATACAGAGTGGCTACCCTAAGTATTAATGTATGTAAGTGTGCAAGCATTCTTTTTTTCAAGTGTCAAGTGTGAGGAAGTTTGGAAAAATGTAGAAATACTTGGAAAAATGTAGAAAACTGAAGATTTACTGATTTCTTCAAGCTCTGTCCATTGAATTAAGGCATAATGCTCTTGGGTTTACTTACAAAATGGTGAAATGGCTCTGCCAGGTAAAATCCTGGTTATTAGCAAAACTCCCATTGAATGAAGTGGGGACAGAATTTCACTGGAACACACAGGACACTTGAAATCTGGTGCAAGGTTAAAAAACCAAAACAGAAACATAACTCATATTTGAAAAAGTATGTGTGTTTCTCATAAGCTTCATATTCTTCTTATTTTTTTTTTCTTTAAACTAAGTCTCATATCTTCAGGCAATATTACTATGTTAAATCGGAGCGAGTTTGTTTATAGAAATTAATTGTTCATAGTGTTCATAAAAACAAATGGTAATGAACTAATAGACATCCCTTCAGTCTGACAACCTCTCTGTGTCCATTTATTTTTCCTTTGACAAGACAAAATAGATCTTTGACACAAAGTATTAAAAGTATTAATCCTAAATAGGGAAGATGTTCATATTATTCCCATTCAAGTAACTAAATTTTGAAAAACAAGAGCCTTTTTGGCATGTAGCTTCAAAGTGACTTGGCAGCATACCTGTTTGTTTGTTTTTTTTTTTTTAATTTGTGCTGTATGGTGACTTATAAAAAGACTTTTAAAAGCAAGGTGGAGATGCTGTCTGGGTTGTTTTCTTGTTCTGATGTAGGGAGAGCTATCAGCTCTCATACTGTGTATTAACAAGGTTATCGAGAAATGTCACCCAGCCCATCAGTAAGGCTGCAGCACTGAAATAAATCCTTTACAGCTTGTTCCTAAGCTCTTGACTTAAACACTCCCCGGGGCAGAGGGCAAGCACTGCTGTCAGTTGGCCCTGGAGAGGCAGGGAGGAGTGGGCTGCCTGTGGGACCTCTGCCCTCACCCCTGCTCCGAGACCTGCCTCCAGCCTGGGGAGTCCCCGGTCCTGGGTGCTCTGAGGAGGAGGGAGCAGGGGGCCCTGCTGTGCCCAGCTGGGATTGAGTGGCTGGTATAGTTGTAACATGTGCTTGGGGAAGGAGCTACTTGCCCAAAAGTGGTCCCACAGGTACCTGGACCAAACCTGCGTAAGCCCATGACGAGGGGTGGAGGGAGCAAGCTGTGTCACACTCTGTGAGCGCTGGAGCCGGAGCTGGAGGTAGAGGTGAGAGGGGGCCCTGGATCCCTGACCCCTCTGCAAGGGGGAAAGCTGCTGCTGGGGCAGAGAGAGACAGTCCTCCTGTATTTTCCCTCCACTTTTTAGCCTCAGTGAAAGGCTAAAAACAATTTCTCATCCCAAAAGGAGAAACAAGATAAACTGGTGCTTTCTGGGTTGGTTCTTTCATATTTTAATAACAGATTATTTTTGGGTTTTGAATAACCAAACTTCATTTCTCCCTGCTGTGTGGAGAGAGCAGGCTCTGTCTCAGCAGAGAGGAAAATGTGGCGGCTTGGTCAGCAAAGGAGATCATACCCTTCAAAGCTGAATTGTATTTCTTAACTCTCAATATTCCTTCTAGAGAGCTGTCAGAAGGTGGTTTTACATTTGGAGAGAAGATTTCTTATTTCACCTCAGCAAGTATTTTTAGTTCAACATTTTTTCTCTGGGCGATTTCAGAAGGTCTCTACTGGATCTTTAGTAACGTGCACACCAGTCTGTTTTGTTTTAAGTTGTTATTTGTAGTTTTGCTATAATTTGGAGATAGCCAGAGGCTGTACCTCTGTAAGAAAAATATTTTCATCCTCCTTAACATGAAGGAACTTGCTCCGTTAACTGCATTTGACTTAATGTTGTGAGCTTAAACACTAACCTGAAAGCTGTTAATCAGACCTCTGGTTTAAAACAACGAGGGCATAATTCACAAGTCAAATTTAGGTGGTAGCATTAGATAGTTAGCAACTGGGTTGAATAGACTGCTGTTGTATGGTTATGACTTTCCTGGTTGATAAAATTATTTGTTTGAGATTCTTTGGTTTTTATTCCTCACATTTGCTAAGAATTGCTTAGTCATGAACTCTAAAAGCTTGGTCATTCAGTTTGTTAAAAAGATGCATAACAATATAGTGAGATTTTTATTTTTTTTTTTTTCTGTGTGCTAAAATTTATTTTTGGCCTTGTGTTAGGAGCAAAGGTGGCCAGGAAGGCAGCTTTTGCACTTCAGCATCCTGCTGACTCCTGTTTCTGGCAGATCATAGAAGTTTAATGAATACTTTTGCTTCTAGCCCATTTTCTACTCACACTCTCCTCTCTGGTCTGACTGGAGCAGGCACTGCAGTGCAAGGCAGAGGATGACTGGGTGACAGCTTTTGGTCAGTAAGGCATGCACACCTCAGGTGAAGCTCTCTCTGCAATAGCAGAGCTCTCTATGGCTAACCTGGTGAGAAAGTGGCTTGAGAAGACAGAAGTGTTTGCCCTTTCTTTTGACAAGCTGTAGATGATCTCATTTTCCCCACGTTTTCTAAACAGAATAAATTCACGTGCTCTAATTTTTAAATTTGTTGTCCTTAGTTAGTGGAATCTGCAGTAATTTTGTAATACTGACACCATGGGATCATGACAACATACATGTCTGCCTTCACCCTACAAGCAGGCAGAAACTGTCAAGCATACATTTTTTCCTGCTCCTGTACTGTGAGACTGAAAGATGCAGTACCTGAAAAATGGTTGGTAACTGTGGTGGTCTTGGTGATGGCTACTGGAAGTGCTCTAAGAATACTCCTGAAGTTGTTTACAAGCCTCATCCGAGATGGCAGTTGTTGGGAGCAAAGAGCTACCCTCTCACCACTTAGTGTTTAAAATTCTTTTGCAATGTCTTGTAATACATTACGTTAGTGTTACAATATGCTAGTGTTGTTCTTTGTGTATTGTTTCTTCTGGGAAACATCTTTGGGGAAACCTCCTCTAAGATTCTGAGATGTTCTCCGACATCCAACTAGACAGGAACAGGCTTTTAAACTCAGAGATTTAAAATCTTTCACATACTTATTTTACACATAGAAGGAAATGCATCAGATTTAATAGTAAACAGCTTGTGGACTCTGCATGTTTGGATGGATTGCGTGTGTTCATGTGAAAATAATGTCTTGGTAACTACCTAGCTTACTGCCTAAGGTTTCACAGTCATATTCTTGGCGTTCATTTTTCTGTGTTATTAATGAAGGTTTTAGCTATTAGTGGAAATATTTCTTGTAGAAGTTTTCCATGGAAGCTGTGCTAAACCTCATGCTTCCAAAAGTGAGAAGCAAATGTGTGTGAACTGTACACATGTACAAACTGTAAAACAAATGTGTGTGATCTAGCTACTACTCTTTATTAAATATTTGCTATTGTATGATTGTTTTCAGCTGCTTATCACTTCTCATGTCTTTAACTTTTGGATTGAACTTTTCCATGTTGGCTGCCTGCATTCCAGTATGTTTTATTTTAGACAAAATGGCTCCGCAGTTTCCACTAATGGGATTAACAAAAAGCATATTTTGCATTTCTGAAAACAAAATAATTGGGCAGACTTTTCTTGAGAAGCTTATGAACCCCTCTTATTTAGAAATTTGGCAGAAATTTTGGTTTTGCTTCTTAACTTTCCAGTGCTATCAATAAATACTAGTAAAACGTTGCTTGTCTTACCTAATGTACACACCACATCGAACTGATGCAAAGAACAACTCTGTTAAAAATCCCTGAGGAGATACATGGTTCTCCTCTCAGAGCACTGTCTGAACAGAGTCACTAACCAGGACTGAGGCCATGTATTGAGGACAAGGAGGAAAAGCAGTTTCAGACATGCATATTTAATTTCTGAAGGCATCTTTATCCTGGGCTGTGAAGAAAAACATAAATTCTGTAAAATAAATGCTGTGTTGAGGAGTCTTGGGAAGACGAGGTGAATATGAACAGGTTTGAGCTGCTGGGCTGCTGGGCTTCAGGAACAGCCTTGAGTTGCCTTGAATTCTGCTTAAAAAACTGTCAGTTTGATTAGCTTAATGCGTATTCCCGTATAGACTGGGGATGACACAATCATTTTTAGGAACTTTATTTGAAAATCTTAATAACATTCTCTGTACTGTTTCTTCAAGAGTATAATTGGAGAAAGAAATGTTTCATCATGCTTTTATCAACATGAGGCTTATTTTACTTCACTGTTTGAAGGTATTGGAGCCCATGGAGAAATTTTGCAAGTCTTGTCAGACTCAAACTAGAAAGATTACCTTTTTAGCTTTTGTTTATATTTCTTGGTTGTGTGTGCATTATTTTTAGTTGCATTTTTGAAAAGTTAGAGTGATTTCTTAAATTAAAAATCAACTAACTGCATTCTCTTGAGTATACAGGGATCCAGGTAGGAATAGAGGAAAGAAATTCTTCGTATTTACATATCTAAAATGATCTTAGTGAGATTTTCTAACTATATTGTATAGGTTTTTTACACTTAAAAATGAGTTAATATTCTGAAGACTAAATTGAAGATATTAATTTCACATAACCATATTTAAGCAATCATTTGTTTGCTTAGGTAGTTGTTTTTTAGAACTAATTGAGTAAATAAATTCTGTTCAAATAAGTTCTGTGAATAAATGAAAGTTTAAATAATGCTTTTCATAATAAAAAAAAAAAACTTCTTTTCCTTTGATGGTCCAGCAAACCTGCATGTGCTTCCAGTCCTTTCCTGTACCCCTTTTGGGAAAAATTTGGTTAATGAGTTGCGATGCAGCACAATTTATATACTTTAATGAAAAAAAACACATGGAAGAGTGCTGCCAGGCATTATTTGTTAACAAAGTGAAGCATGATTTCAAAACAACTTCGTGTTCTTGATTTGCTTGAAATAGTTTGTTTACAAATTTAGCCCCAGATCTGACAGTTGGGCATCCTACATGAATATACTAGAAATATGCAACATCATGCTTTAGGATAATGCAGGTAAAAGCACTCAGTGTTGCTTCTGAAATGCTGTAGTCATCGTGGGAGGGTTTGACCATGTGCCTTGTGCTGTGTTACGGGTTGTGGTCCACATCTGGCTGGACATCTTTGGGCTTGGCTCCAGAAACATCAGGTCTCCACTGATGATACCACCATGGATCCTTCCTGGTGTGAGCTGGGTAGAGTTTGGTGAGGAACTAGATCTCACCTGCATTTCCCACCTGGTCGTTGGTGGCCAGGAAAGGCTCGTGAGTACAGAGGCTCCATTGGCCTCGGGAAAATTGACATGAAAGTTGACTCTGAGCAAAGTAGCGCCTCAGGGACTAAAATAAGCCACCCCAGTTATGGATGTTTATACTGATATGGCTGTGTGAGCACATTTGCTGGTGCAGGGATTTTGTTAGAGAGGAGGGAAAGGATTTGCACCCTAAGGGACGTTATGGTGCTGGTGGAAGCTGCTGGTATCAATGTGGCCTCCGCTGCCTGTGTGTATTTCTACATATCTGTCTAAAAGCCCCTCAAATAACTGAATCTGGAGCATGTTCAGCTTTAGTTATGGGATAAAGATTGATGTAAGCTGTAAAATGTTTAAGTAGCCGGAGTAGGCTATGAAACACTGGAGTTTGTTTAAATGCTCATCCAGGAGATGAAAAGCTCCCTTGTTTGCCGGCTGCCGCTTCCAGTATTGTTTTCTTCATTTCTAGTAGCATTCTTCAGACTTCAGAGGCCCCTGATTTTAGTGAGGGAAATAGGAGTGCAGTCAAGCCTACGATGCCTGATGGCTTCAGAGAAGAATTTTTCATTAGTTTTATTAATAATGGGCTCATGAAGTGCTGTGGAAAATGAAATAACAGTGGTCCTGTGAAAGAGACCCTGAGAACCACCACCATCTTCATCATTCACTGAAAAAAAATCAAGTCTTGGTGTAAGGATTTTTTTAAAAACCCACAAAAACCCAAACTTGACTGCAGTGAGCTGACTCGGGCAGTACAGTAATAGTGATAGACTTTATAAAGTAAAGTGTCTCTTATTAATGTGCTGCAGAGCACTCTAGAGATTCTCAGTTCCCAAATTAAGCTATAAAAGATAATAGAAGAGCTTATAAAGTTTCTGCACAGTGAATGATTTCATGGCAATGGCTTTGTTTGTTTTAATGATGTGAGCAGAGGGCATTTGCCTGACATCTTCAGTATTCCCAGGAGGCATAGGTGCAGCAGTTACATCCAACAGTTTCACTGACATTATAGAGGTGCTTTTTTTGCAGCTGTATTATGGTGTACTTTATAGATTGTAAGTTAGTTTTGAAGTTAAAAACTTCAGTAAGGAAGCAAAACTGGAAGTTTACTGCTGCTGTGATTCACCTGGTTGCAGAAATAAACACATTTATTTATATAATATATTTGCATAATAGTTGAGGGCTGTGACTTTTTAGTGGCATCCATAATCTTAATGTTTTCTGTGGACCAAATGACTATTACAAATGGTGATTTGCTGATGAGCTCGTCCAAGGAGTCCAGAACCAGGCAGGACTAGCAACAGAGTGGCCCTCCTCCATCTCAGATGACTTTTTTGCCTTCCCAAAACCAAGTATAAGCAAACGTTTTTTGACCGTGCTGCACTATCCCTGTCCAAGCCACCCAACCTTAACTCCCATATACGTGCTTTCGGATGTAATAGCGAAGTAGGGAAATTTTCATTCAGCTAACTGAAATAACAGAAAAAAGTCTTAATTTTAAAAGTTAGATTTGAGGTACTGCTAACAGATTTTAATTTGCATGCTATGTTTTTACTTCCTGATATTTTTGTAGGTCTCCTTTGTCTCTCTTCCTTTCACTTCCATGATAAAATTGACTTATTAATCTCAGCAAAGCTATCTGGAGGAGGACTGCATTGTATTGTTGTGTGGTGAGGTTTTTTAGTGTAAATTAGTTTTCTCTTTACGCAGAAAAATGTCTGCATTGATGCCAGGAAGTGCTCTAAAAGAGCGTATATTGCAGGCACTGTTTGCATACAGGGCTTTATACAAAGACAGTTGCACACAAGTGTGTACACAAATACACAGGCAATTTTCAGAGACACTTTGTATAGCTCTTGCAGTGATGAGAGGTCATTGCATGTTGCTGTCATATAAAGAGGCTGCAAGAGAGCTCCTCTGAATTGGGAGAGGGAATGTAGTTTCATTCATTAAGTGATAGAAAATAGCTTTTTTTTTTTTTTTTTTTTCCTGAAGTCACCACTTGTCAGACTGTTCTAAAGATTTTTCAGGCTAGGAAAATATTTGTGGTGTTATTTCCTCTTTTAAATTTAGCAGATTTGTCTGTTTTTTGAAGGAAGGATTAAAATAAAATGAGAAAACTAGATCCCTTTCTCCCTTCTAGGGGTGGAGGTTTATTCCAGCTGTGAGTGCTGCTAACTTCCCTGTAAAATGGTCGCACATGGCCCAACTGCTCTTGTGTGTTTCAATTAAAATTTGGCGTTGTCAGTTCAGATTTGTTGTAAGTGCATTTCGGTGGTTTAGAATATGCAGCTGAGTAATGGAAGGCAAAGCATATGTGTGCAAAACAGGCATTTTGTTGGAAACAAGAGTTGAACTGCATTTAGTTTTTGCTAATGCTGCTTTTAAGTTTGTGCTATTTTAATAGTCTCCCAAAGTGATAGTGTTACCAAAAGAAAATACCCCGCCGAGCTGGTATTTTTGATGTTTCCTTCTGGCCACAAGGTAAATTTGGTTTGGTTATTTGTTAAAAATCCACATAGTTCTGTCTGCAAATGCATGTTTTATTATTTTTTTTCCTTGTGTGTTCTGTATGTTTTTAATAAAAAAGCCCAGAGTCTTTTTTGAACTCTAAAATAAATGTAGAGATTCAGTCTTGCCATGAAGTCTCAGTGGATAGAAAATTAGTTCTATCTCAGTGTATTTTGATGTATAACGTAGTGTAACAGGAGAAAACCTAAAACCATTTTATTGATAATTGAGTTTTAAATTATAAATTATATGATTATAAATCCATAATGTGTACTGAATTAACATGCTATGGTTGGTTGTTTTGGTTTTGGTTCTGTCATCACGCGAGGGAACAGATTTTATCATTACTTTGGTTGTTTTTTCTTTCATGTTATTTAAAAACAAAGAACACCAACAAATGCAAGACAACAAGTGTTAAGCTAGAAGAGGTGAGGAAAGTCTGCAAAATGCCTAGGTAAATCAGGATTAGTCTTGCTAGCTTATGCATATACTGGATAGCAAATTACACCTTCCAAAAAATCGGACTCTGAAGAGAACAAGTAATTCTTCCATTTGCTGTAGGAAGTCAGACCTGTGTGCAGTTCCTCTGGCTGTGACCCCCAGGCATGGGGTACGTATCCCTGTGAGCTGGAGGTGGGATAATGCAATCAGACATGTGCAGCATTGCCGAGTGGGAGATGCCAGTTTACCTCTGGCTTCTGGGATGACCATCCTCCCTCAGAAAGGTTTTCTGCCACCTTTGTGTTCCCTTAGGTCAGCGGTGTGAAGAAATGCTGTGTACCCGTACAGAAAGCGAGGGCCGTTGGCAGGATCAGCATACAGCCCCACAGATTTTGCATTAAAAAGAATGCAAAACATAGATATTTAGTTTGATGCTAATTAACTCTGAACACTGTACCAAAGTATTTGACACATTTAGAAGTGTTTTAAAATCAAGGTTTGAGTTTGTTTCTGAGAAATTTTGTAGTTAACCCAGTTTCTGCTCTTGATGCATGAGTGACTGGGTACCATATGATGAACTGTGTTATGTAAGATGCTCAAATTGTTGATCCAAAATTCTAACTATTTAACTCTTCTGGGATCTTAGTGTTTCTTGTTTTATTTTTGTCCTATTTTCTCTTTCCAGTATTTGAAGTGTTGATATGAAACCCTTTTCTGCCAGTACTGTTAGCAGAAAGAACTTACGCACACCCATCTGCCTATTCCTTGGGCATGGGAATGCGTTGTGCTGTCAGGAGCTTTTAACTATGCGGTATAGTTTAATACAGGAGGGATTGTTCCTGCTTTCCCCTCTCTTTCCTCTAAATAGGTTTGTGTCTTGCAGCAGGATATAGTGGAATAAGAATCATCAGCATCATTGGTTCCAGCTGCTTCCTCAACAGAACTGCATTTTATTTGGACAAGCTTTGCTGTCTCTTGAATATTTTGAGAGGAAGGCAGTTTCTCCCCTTCTATGCATCTTTCCCACCCAGATTTTTGGTTCTTTATTGTATTTTATTAACAAGTACAACACTTTCTTAGCTTTAGGGCTACAATTCAGAAAGCAGATGCTCTTATTAGAAAGCATTCCATGATATTGGAAGTGTAATGATCAAAGGCACAAAGTCAGACTCTCATTATTTTTTTCACTTGTTTAAAAAGAACAAACAAACAAACAAAAAAGCCAAAAGTAATCTTTATTTTTATGGCAAGATTGATGGTAGGTTAACAGCTGGGAAATACAAAGCTGCAACTCCATGGCTGAACAAGGAAGATGATGATTGTTCATCTGCAGAGATCATTATTTTCTTCTAATATGAAATTGCAGTGTTTCCATTTGTAGCTGTGAAGCTTTAATTACAATTCATAATTATTTATAAATTATGTCTGTGTAGGCCCTTCCTCTAGGGATCTGTGTCTTTCTTGGCAGGGGGTTGCACAGGGAGAAGACTGGCAGGTAGGCTTGAAAGACCACACATGTAATCCTATGGGTATTTGAAGGTAAACGTTTTATTTTTGTGCTTAAAAGGATATTGTGAAATACAGAACAGGACCAGAGAGGTCAGGTTTCCCTAAATGCCTGGGTAGTACAAGAAGAGAACAGTTGACTGGCATGTTTGCTTGAGAGAAACAAAAACAACCCGATTTTTCCTTGGTGAGAAAAACACCAATTTTTGAGTTGTTTGGTCAAAAACCTCAGAGTAATTTTTCCCCTCAGTTAAAGAAGGTGCTGTCAGTGTTGTGTTACTAACTTGCTTCTTCAGTTACGTGCAGGTACACGCCTTGGTTGCATCCAGACCCTGTATATGAGCATAGCAAGAATATTTTTAAAATAGTATAAGGGTATATTAAAATATATCTGTTATTAAAAAATGTTGGTAGAAAATAGATAGGATGCTAGATTAAAAAAACACAAACATTATGTTCTTGGTGAGTTGTTTGGTTTTGTTGATTTGGATTAGAAATGCTTCCTGAATTACAACTGAAGGGAGGGACATGAAATTCTGTTCTTATATCCGTGCTAAACAAGAACTTCTCAACTAGGGGAATTTCACAGATTTAACTGGTAACAGCATTACTTCCCATGCCTTTATGCAGTTTGTTTATGTAAAAAGCTGTCCTTCAAGGACAAGAAAAAATAGCCTCTTTGCTTTCGCATGTTGAGTAATGAAGGATTTGAGAGAATGAACTGTGTAGTTCTCTGGAAAATGAGATTAAGCTGATCATCTCAGGATACTGCTTCCCAGCTGCACTCTTCCCTTGAATTTTGCGAGTTATTTTGTGAATTTTTTCTCAACAGATTTTTTGAAGGAGGTCAGGCTTAAAGGAGAGTGTGTATTGTTGGTGTTGCCTAGAAATAAAGAATCACTTGGCTCCTCTTAGTTAAAAGGGTTCCTTTGGAGTGACTTTACAGGGCTAATAGAGTTGGTTTGGATTTACGGAATGGTAGACTCACCTGAGAACAAAATCAAACTAATCAAAACTCTGGTTTAGTTTTTTCTCTTTATTTTACCAGTACTGTTCTCTAAGCATCTTATAGCTCCTTAAATCACAGGTAGAAGTTATATCCACTTTACTGTTGGGGTGTGAAGCCTAGAGAGATCAGGTAACGTGCCCGAGAATACCAAGTCTAATCTCGCAAGTCCAAGAAAAATATGAGAAATGCTAAACTGTTATTTTGTTCCTTTTTTCATTTCCAGGTTGAAAGCTGGAGTAAAGTCGTGTTGTTAGTCATAACTAAGAATTGCTGTGGCAATTACTTACACCCCATTGACTGTGGGGCTTAGAAGTACAGATATTTAAATGCTTAAGGAGCATTTTCTTCCATTATTTAGTAATAAAGCAGAGTTCACTTTCCTTGACCTGGCATGGGTAAAACCACCATGGACTCAGGTGAAACTTTTGCTTGGATATGGCTTCTGATACAGGATCCCTATTTAGTAGTTGTTATCTAGTGTCATTCAGAGGATGAAGTTCAAGTAGATGCTCTGGAAAGCAGAGCATCTGGAAACCATGTTAAGGCAGTGGTTTGGGTCTCTGGATTGTGTCACTGATTTCAGAGCTCAGTCATAGTATAATGATGGAGATACAATTTAAACTGCTGGTTTCGTTACGTGCTGGGCAAAATGGAGTCCTGGTCTTAATGGAGGCAAACAGGAGTTTAAAACTCTGTTGCTTTGTGTAGAACGTTGTAGTTCAGTGTGAGAATCAAAACTGGCAGAATATGGATCAGCAAACCTCAGGGTTTTTCAGTCATCTAAAATCTGGTGCAGTTCTATAGGAGAAGTTTTAGATACTTGTTATAACAAGGATCCTTTGTGAATACAGTCATGCATCTTTTTAAGTTTTCTATGGTACTGGAAGTAAAATGGATTTGTGCAACATGAGCTACATAGGCAGTCTGAAATAGTTGCAGAGCTTTAGGTTAGAAGAGGCATGCACAGATACACTGCAGAATGCCAGCGTCTCCTGTGCTGCTCACAGTAGCACTGGGATCACCCCGCAGCTGATGTGCCTGGTGCTGTCTACCATTTCTTTAAACTGGGTTTTCCTTGTCTGGATAATGTTCCATTTGCATTTCTTCGTGCAGCATGCAGATGATGTTGGCTCCTGAGATACTGTAAATAAACCAGATGAATTCTTGTGGCATGGCTTCATTTACAGGAAACTACAACTAGCTTTGTGTTGTAACGTGTGTAAAATACCAGTGGGCCTTTTTCCCATGTTCCTTACCCTCCTGAACAGCTGGTGCTCACAGCAGATGGACTTTCCTAGTATTGACTGATACAGCCTTCCAGAAAGTTGTGAAATTCTTATCAGTGCTTCTTCAATTAATACAGTGGCAGTTTATTCTCATTCAACTGCAGGGTTCATATTTTATTCTTTAGCAGAAGAGGATTTTTTTTTGTCATGGCACAAGTGCGTAGAATGCTATATCCTTCTTGAGAGTGGCTAAGCACCCTCAATTCCCAGTGGCATACGTGGCAAAGCCAAGTGCTGTATGGACATTTTTATTTTTT
Organism: Antrostomus carolinensis; assembly: GCF_000700745.2. Lineage (NCBI taxonomy): Eukaryota > Metazoa > Chordata > Aves > Caprimulgiformes > Caprimulgidae > Antrostomus > Antrostomus carolinensis. The sequence continues at coordinate 29,041 of NW_010340737.1, read as the reverse complement.
CCAAGATAGTAATTTTATTCTTCATCAGCTTCCGTGCACCTTGAGTGTTTCTTCAGCACTAGTTCATTTTTCATTACATGTAGCACAGGTTCACTGTTCTCTTCTGCATTTTGCATTTGCCAAAATGAGCATTGTGTTGTTCTTTCTCATTCCTACCAAATGTTTTGACAGAGTTGGAATAATGTTGGGTAACCCCTCCTATTAATCTCTGAATTTTTCATATTCCCACACATATTTACTTCCAGAGTCCCCAGTACCGTTTGATGGGATGACTGCACCATTCCATGTCCATACGCTGCTTGAGATTTTCACGTGGGAGATACTGTCTTCTTCATTTTCTTTCAAGTGCAGATGTTTCTGCTTTAAAAAATGAAGTGTAACTTGACTAGAACCACACAGTCTGCTTTTTATGGGTGAAGTTGATAGCATGTCTGTATCTTCATTGCGTGTATTAGGATTTTTGGTTGCTTTAACCAGTTCAGTGGGAGAGGTTGGTTTCAGCTGTGCACCCTTTCCCTGATGGCTGTGATGCCCTCACCCAAAAGGTGCTGTCAGTGGAGAGAAGGGTGCTACTGGGTCTCCTGGGATGATGAGGATGGTTGACGTAACTCATTTGCTGCAGGAAAGGCACGCTGCCCATTCTCTTCTCTTATGCAAGGTTTGTCATTGGAGATGACATGATCATGTGCTCCTATTATACCTAAAAGCCTAGATAAAAATAAAGAAATTGGGAAGCTTGTGTTGCCTGTTGAAAAGCTAAGAAATGTGTGATCCACACTTGGAAAATGGAGAACTTGTAAATAATTTACACTGCTTGTGTCTGTGAGGTGGGTTCTCGAGATGAGGTGAAAGGAAGCCAGAAGAAACATTTTGTTGAAGCAGCAAAGAGTTGCTGTGGGAGAGAAGGAGAGAAACATCTCTGTCATCTTGTGCTCAGCTCCACATTGATGATGTTCTTAACAGATTTACAGTGGCCATGTTTTATTCTTCTAAAGTGGTTCCTCCCTGCTAGCGCATCCTGTGTGGCACAGCAGAGTAAAACCAATAACTTCCCTGTCCTACTGCTGCTTATCCGTGTGGTCAGGTTCTGCAGCTACGACTCACAACCACAGTTTTTCCAGTGCTGTGCAGGGATGCTAAATGCCCCGTGGAGTGTAGTTGGATGTTTGATACTCAAAGTCTTGAGATATGCAGCATCCCCCGGGTTTCTGGCAACTGCTTGATTCTCATACAAGTCACAGGAACACTAGTCAGAAACTTGTGATCTTTTCTCCAATCTGCTCAATGTAATTTTTGCTTTTACCAGCCTTCTGCAAATTCAAATACTGACCCTGCGTTGCTTTGGAAAAAGATTAATTAAGACTGAATTCTGCTCTTGCTACCTTTTTTTATTTTGGCAAATAAAATTCAGAGCTCAGGTTTTTCTCTTGACTGGTCAGGTTCATAGAGCAGCATGATTAATGATTTCTCTTGACAACTTCTGGTAATTATAGTTTTATTAAGGTCCAAAAATAAACAATGCAGTCTTCTCATTTGCCCTGCATATCATGGCTCCTACAATTTCTCCCAGTAATTATCTCATCCAAACCCAGTAACTTGTCACTGAGATCTTAGTAAACCTTTCCACTGGGGTTTTATTGCATTCTGTCAGCACAGCTATGGATAAATGTGTGGCTCTAGTTTGTTTGTAGAGATAGAAAATAGAGGACCCAAATTAATTATTTCACTCAACAAGATTATTGGAAGGAAATGTGGCATGCTCCTTTCTGTTATCAGTTATTTATAGGATTCCTTCAAGTGAAATACTCCTTGCTATCTGATTACCAGACACTATTTACTTTGGCATGAAGCTACTAAACAGACTGATTTTTGTATCATTACTTCAGTTTGTTGCTCCAAAAAGAAAGAAAAATAGGAGGAGGAGTAGAAATGTCTATACCGAGACATTCATCCTTTTTCGTTTAAACCAGGTCTTGTCTGTAGTGAGTTTTGCAGTGTGTGCTGGCATTGGCATTGGGGATATATTTTGCTTTCTATAACATTTTCTTAACGGGTTAGAAAAAGTGGTGCTTGATTTTGGCAACAGGCCCTCTTCTCAAGACCTGTTTCCTGCTTCATCTAATACAGAAAGACCACACCTATTGTCCTCCCTTTGCCCCAATTCAGGGAGGGCTGTAATAAAAAGGAAGGAAAAAGAAGCTTGGATGCTTCTGAAAGTATCTGTAGGAATATAAATATGTATAACATAACATAGAAACTAATTTTGTAAGTCACTGAAACACACCAAGAAAGTGAAATACAGCAGCTGTTTAAAAAGTCACAACTGACCTATACAAATATTGAAGATAGAAAGGGAAAACAAATGATGTATAAGTGTGTGTGAGAAAGATGCTATTAGATAAACATATTTTAAACATCTGGTTTTCAGTTTGATTTGTAGATGGTCTCTGATGAAAGTTGCCTTGAGTTTTTTTAAGTGGTCTTTGAGTTATCTTAGAAGGAAGACAAATTATAGGTAGAAGTAAATAAAATAAATTAGGATCACTCAGTAAAATGCAGTTCTTAACTGTCTAAAACAGAGTATGTGTAACTTGTAGATATTAATATCTAGTTTAGAAATCTCTATGAGAAGCAAAACCAAAGCCTGGAAAAACTTTTGGTGAATCCAAAAGGGGTTGGAGAGGTCAGCTAATAGCTTTAAACTGCAAGAAGGTAGATTTAGATTAGATATTAGGAAGAAATTATTCACTGTGAGGGTGGTCAGACACTGGAACAGGTTGCCCAAGGAAGCTGTGGATGCCCCCTCCCTGGAAGTGTTCAAGGCCAGATTGGATGAGGCTTTGAGCAACCTGGTCTAGTGGAAGGTGTCCCTGCTGATGGCAGGGGGATTGGAACTAGATGATCTTTAAGGTCCCTTCCAACCCAAACCGTTCTATGATTCTGTGGTTCTATATGTGTGCACATGTGCTTCATTTTAAATTGCTTTAGCAAACTTAAAAGATATTTTTACAAACACCATTTTATAAAAACAAAATGTTGGAAGTGTTTTTCCAGCCAGAAACTTCTTAAACAGATATGTGAGTCTATGCTGCCTTAACCTACAGGAAATATGCAGCTAACTTCAGTGAAGTGTTTAAGCATGTGAGTAGTTTAGTACTTGCCCTGGCTTCAGTCAGGTTACTTTTTTCCTTGAATCTGGAGACATGCTTCAATCTCCTGTTGAGCTGGAGCTGTGCTGCCGGCTTGGCCAGTATTGCCTCTGTCCTGCTTTAGCTGCAGAGTGGGTTGGTGCCAGTGGTGGTGGCGGAGCTCCCGCTGGGGCTCTGCCCCTGTTTGGCACCTGCCTTCTGCAGGGAGCGCAGTGAGAACCAGGCAGGTTTGCTCAGGCTTTCTCCTCTACACTTCTTTCACTGGAAAGCTAGAAATTAAAGCAGTGACTTCTCCCTTGATTAAGTTAAATTAAACCAGTTCAGAAGCTGTTGAGTGACTTTCTGAAAAATGTAAATGTGTGGGCTTACTCTACAGATACTCCTATTAAGAAATTTATTAAACACCTTAGTGAAACACTGTCCTTTAGGATGTCTTGTGCCAACATCTATCACAGGAAACACTTTCCATGGCTGTAGTCCTTCTGACAACACATCCAGTGAGTTCCTAATGTCTGTGTGGGAACCAACAGCACGTGGCCAGAGCAACAGACTATATAGTGAAAGGAAATGGGAAAAAATAAAAAAAAAAATAAATCCAAACTGCAGCATTTACATGTCAGCCAGTGCTTTCAGTCTTTCAGGACATTACAGGGATATCAGTCTTGGAAAAAGCAGTATTTCACTACTTCTTTCAGTGCAAGTTCTTCCAGGCATGGATTGCACAATACTTCATAAAAATGTACATACTATTGCAGGATTTAATGACAGTCACTTGCTACTTTTCTCTCTCAGATTCTTTTTTACAGTGACCCTTTAATACTGCATCTTCAAATGTTTAGAGAAGAGGAATAGCAGGTTAACTAGCTAAATATAGTGTCAGAACAGGCAGCTCACATAAGGTGTTAAATACTCAGTATTTTCTGTTTGTAATTTGTGTGAGGTTCAGATGGTGATGTCTTTCCCAGGGCCAAATCTGGGAAAAGTGGAAAGGATGAAAACAAATGGATTTGATTTTTCTCTAGATATTCCGTCACGTAAGTGCACAGTAGCTGGAAATCTTTATAGCGCAGCTACATATTTAAAAAATGTAATGGTTTGCTTTGGTTTGCTTCTGAGACTCATATAACACTGCAGTGGATGAATGAAAGCAGAAGTGGAAGCAGAGTTCCTGTTGCAATTGGAAGGGAGGTAACAGATGGAGCAAAGAGAAAATCTCTAGTCTTTCTAGTCTACATTTTCTCTTTGCCATCTGATCAGTGTAATGGGATGTGTTCCCACCAGAGTCTCCACAAGTTGTGAAAAATACAGTAGTTACATCAAAGATCACAGAATCACAGAATGGTAGGGGTTGGAAGGGACCTCTGGAGATCATCTAGTCCAACCCCCCTGCCAAAGCAGGTTCACCTAGGGCAAGTTGCACAGAATTGCATCCAGGCAGGTTTTGAATAGCTCCAGAGGAGACTCCACAACCTGTCTGGGTAGCCTATTCCAGTGTCCTGTCACCCTCAAATAAGTTTTTCCTCATTTTCAGATGTCCCAGTTTGTCCCCTTTGCCAGGGGTTCCTGTCATTGGAAAGAGTCTGGCTCCATCCTCTTAGCACCCGTCCTTTCGATCAGTCCTTATTGTAGTTCTATCAGTATTGTTTACTTTCCCCTCTTTCTCAGGTATATAATTTCACTCTGTGGTCCTTTAAGCAGGTTAGTTTAACATTCTGCTCCGCACTGGTGTAAAAGGATAAATGCATTGCTTCCCTGGAGTTGGCTGAGCCACACTGAAATGTGTCAGCAGAGGTCCCAACCCATTCTGTGCGTGCAAACATGCCAGTCTGTTAGGAGACAGACACAAACCTCCTCTCCTTAAACATCAGTTCAGCTTTCATGGAAAATTTCTGGATAATGTAAAGTACAATAGAAAGGTCATAGCTCTACATGCTGTTAAAAATGGAATTTGCCACTTTCCTGATTTGCTGTGGTGTCAGCTGGGCTGCTTTGTCATCTTCACCCAGGTGCACTCGAAATCTGAGATGCCTGAAACTGTTGTGCAAATGTGACTGATCAACAGTCTGCCTGTTGAAAATACTCACTGAATAGCCTGCTTAGCCGCAAGCGTGAAGCATTTTGTAAGTACAGAACTTGATTTTGAGTTGTGAAGAGACCCAGCAAGCGCCGAGCACGGCAGCGGCCTGCCCCAGCAGTCTGCTCCGCTGCCTCACTCGCGTCCCGCCAGCCATTCCCAAGTTCATTATTTGCCAAGGGAGAAGAGTGCTTTTGCAGTGATAGAAAATGCTCACTGAGGGCAATCAAGAGATATCAGTACCTTCCTTTCACTTGAGTCTTTAAGGGAGAACGTAAACCTGATGCAGTGCACTACCTTTTGAATATTAAGGCCTGAATGAAGTCTGTAAGTGTTTCAGTGTCCTGTAATGTTGTTAAAATTGCATCTTTCTATCTGAAGCAGCAGTGGTTGCTGCAAGCGCCTGCATCGTCGAGTTTCTTCAGCACTGTGGGCTTCTTAACTAGTTTAACAGAAATGTTGAAGATGTGAAAAATAATTCTTCTTTTAATAAAAATGTAATTTCCAAGAAAGTAAAAGTATTGCATTATTTTAAGGATCAGAAGTTTATTATATCTAATACAAAGATGTAACAATAAGAGAGTTTCCCTGGATACTAAGGCATTAGTGCACATCTCTTGCACATCTCTAAGATGGGGAGAGAAATTAAAATGCTGAAAATAGAAGGCATCAAAGTTGTGGATTTATAAACCAAAATGAAGAGTTATAAGGCTGAAAATGTGAATCAAATATAGACCTGCTCATATAAATATAGAAGAAACTCAGGCCTCTATAGAGAAAAAGCTTGGGAAATGAGTGCAGCATCCATCTGTAGTCATTATAGAATAGTTAGCACAAAGTTAAGAGCCAAAAGAAGTATGTGCTGCAGTTTATGGATATTGCTCAGCTCTCTGTATTTTAGAATAAAATAACCTCATATGAAATAGTTACTAGTTGTATAGAGTACTTCAAAGGGTGCTGTACAACTTGCACCTTGAAGACCTGACATTCAAGAATAATAGCAATTTAAACACTATTCTAAAATTTTTTATGCAGCTTTATCTGATAGAAGATACTACATGTAAAGGCTTTTTTTTTTTTTTCATAATCTCTACTTTCTCCTCCATTAAGTTGAGATACTTGGGTAAGAAATGGGCAAAACATCTTAAATCTGTTCTGTAATCTTATTTGATTTGAATACAAATGACTAGATTTGAATACAAGTAACTAATCAGTCAATCCTGTGCTGTGTTTTAAGATAAAAACATGTTCTTCAGTAATATTGGTGTCACAAATTTGCGGAAAGATGCAGCAACATCATTAAGATAGAAAATTCATCTTTGATGACAGCTAGCTTTCATTTAATGTGTTCTGAGGAAAATGACATTCGTCAGGTGTCAGGCTCACTTGTTTCAGGCACACCTGAGAAGAGATCTTTTTTGTCCCTCAAGGAAGGGCCCTAATGGAGCCCTCAGGGGCTGGCTGGCTGTGCACTTCATGGTGCCTGCAGAGCAGAAGGTGCCTCAAGGAACGTGAGAATCTTCTCTGCAGTTTTGGACCATCTGGGATGTTCAGCCTTACGCTTCAGGGTGTAAGTTAGTCTCTAGATCTTGCAGGTCAGGGTAAAGGGTTAAGTGGGGCTGGGGAGCGGGTGGTGGGTTATTCATACCTGCCTGCTGAGCCCAGTCTTGCACTTTTTTCTAAAGCAGCAGGTGCTGGGACCAACAGTGGCGCTGGCACCCTCTGATATGGGCTGCTCCAGAAGGTGGACGTTGGGTCCAATCCAGTACTGCAAGCCCTGGCTAGACTCATTAGCTAAAATCCATTAGTAGGTGTAAGGTTGTCATAGATGTAGTTTCAGCCTGCCTGTGCTACCGAACTGGGAGACAGTGAGCCCAAGCATTATCACACGAAGGAACAGGAGGGCTGGGGAGTGAGTGGGTTCTCCTCCAAGTCCTCTCTTCTTTCTTCCCTGTTTTCTAAAATAATCTCCCTAAACATGTAGCTGTCTGCTGTTCACCTTCACCCCATAAAAGTAAAAGTATCCTGGTTTTTAAAAGCTGGATGTACAACAACTCTAGTTTTCAGTAAGCTGCAGCTATCCATGGTATGCAGAAGTAGTAGTATCAAGAAAAACAACCACCTTTCTCTTGTATAGCCTGTGGGTGTTTTTAACCTTACCGAATGTCTGTAGACATCCAAATTGCGTCATCTGTATTACAATTAAAATTTTAAAAAGATAATTGACAGCAAGACATACAAAGGTTTTTAACTTCAGAAGACTGTTAGAATGGCATATATAGTGTTGGCAGACAGCACTCTTTTCCTGCTCCAGAAAAGAAGGGAAGCGGCTATATGAAATGTTAATAATCTCACTGTGGTTTTGAATAGACTAGACTTGAGGGCCTTCAGTATTTTTCCTTTTCCCTTTTAACTGCAATTTTGTTATTGTATTGCTGCCCCCATCTCTGCTAAATATGGCTTTTGAAATGTAAATCGTATCATGTTCTCAGAGATGCATATGACACCCTCAGCACTGTTCCTCTTTGCACTTCAAAGAGCTGTGTGGTCACACTTTGCATCTCAGCAAAATCGCAATATTTGCCTTCTGAAGATCTCCTTTAATGTGTACAATCAATCCCTGATAATGTGTTTTGGGTTTTTGTTCCCTAGAGTCTGTTAATTCTAGTGTTGCTACAGGTCATCAGGAAACATAATCTCTTCTTTTTTTAATTTCTCAGTGAACGTGCCTGAGGGGAGAGGAACACAAAAGAGGAGAGACAGTTGAACATCACCATTGGCCAAAACCTGAAAAAATGGTACTGGATGAACAGAGGATTAGAACTTAATTGTAAAAGGGAAATAAAATCTTGGCAGGCGATTTGCTTCATTTCCACATTCATCATGGCCCAAATCCTCTGGCTGGCTGGTTGATGGGACTGTCCAACACTTCCTACTTAGGTTCAGTGCAGCTCCCCTCTGCCTACGGATCAGAAGACCTGGGATCAGGTGGGAACTGGATGGTGCCAAATACGGGAATGGAAAGAGAAATGGACTCTGTTGAGCTAAGATGGAAGTGACTTGACAGCTCCAAGTTCAGCAGTTGTCTCCAGTAAGGACAGGTTAAGACGGGAATCTCAAGCTTCACTGGGAAAGCAGTATGCAGGAAGCTGGTTTTCAGGCCACAAATGCTTTCACAGGTAAGGACTTCTCTTCAAGTTCAGCTCATAGTTTTGGGACAGTTTACTGCAGTTTAGAAAATAGATTGAATAGCTCCTGGCTGTCGTTAGCACCTTGTAGTACTTGCAGTTTAAATATTTTAAAACAATTCAGTTAAGGAACAGTTTAGCATTTGTATTATCAATGAGAAACACAGTTATCTATATTTCAGGCCCTCTGAAATGGATGGCCAGAAGCCTTAAGGAACGGTGTATCCCAGCGTTCCTTGTTAAAGTACTCATTAACAGTTTAACAATGAGTGGCTTCCTGGGTTAGTAAAAAATGTAGTCTGTTAAATTGCTCTGGTGTTCAGCATGGGAGTTTGTGTGGCAAGGGTGCAGGATGGACACCTTTCATGTCAGGAGGCTTCTCAGAAACATGTCAGTGTTGAGCTTTATGCCCTCAGCCAGAGCGCATCTCTGGGCAGAATTTGCCAGGTACCTTCTTTTTGTACTCCCTCCCGCCCCACACTGTTGCTGTGCTGCAAAGCTTGAACTGGCAAAACCGGAGGGTTTCAATGGTGACTGTTCTACCTGAGTCCAAAGTATTTCCCTGTAGATATGCTGAAAATAATGTAATGAGAAAGAAGATGCCAAGGAGCTGTGTCTCTCTCTGAGGAAAGCTCCCTCTAGTGTAACATCCACTGGAGTTCATTGAGTGCTTTCTCTGACTGGACTGATTTCTGATTTGAGAGGTGGGAGAAGGAAATGGGGATCAGAAGAGCCTGCTGCTTTGTTTCCACATCTGCCAGCCAGCTGAGACCCTGCAAGAAATGTGTAGAAAAGCAACTGGATATTCTTGCTCTAGTAGGTCTAGATAATGGCGTAGTACTGCAGTGAAAGTTAGTGATGTGCAGGACATTTATTTTTCCAATTTAAAATTTTTCCCTTTAGAAGAAGTTTACTAGATTGTGGGGTGTATGTGTGGAAAGATCATTTTCTGTCTCAGACTTCTTTACCCTGGGCTGCTTGATGTTCTAGGAGCTCTTCCCAGGAAGGAACAGCAAAACTGTTCATTTCTCTGTGGGCAGGCTCCCACTTAATCCTTTCCCAAAGCAGATCAAGTTGGTCCCACCCTTCTGGCTGCAGTGAGGTGGCAGCTGTGTGTCTGTAAGTCTGTCTGCACCAGCAGTACAGTAGTGCAGTTCTGAGCTGTCTCTGTCGTGTTGCACTGCTTTGATTTACAACGTGGTTTCTGTGCATGTCAGCAAGACGTGTCTTGAAGGAGAGGAAATGGGATGCTTTTCTCCACATGTACTCCAGTGCTGGTGGTAGATGTGAAGTCTGGGACCACTGCAGGGCCCTGCTGCCTCTGCCTGGCCGGCAGCACACTGCTATTAGCTCCTCATTTTTGTCCTGTTTGTGCATCTTCCTCCTTGCTGCTCTCCGACAGCCCTCAGCTCATTCCTAGGAGTTTTTCCACTCCTTTGCTTTTCACCAGAATTCCTACTGTGTGAGTATCTTCTTTTCCTTACCTGCCCTGACTACTGTGGCTCTCTCCTTTGCTGAAAATGTTATTACCTTTATCATTCTTGCAATGTTATTTTATTTGCAGCTTGACACTCTTCTGCCACATCATCTGCCACATCATCTGCTATCCCTTAGCTCCCAGAAGGCAGGGGTTGGCACCGTGAGCAGGTACTTGGGCAGTGGATGTGAGAAAGCTGGTAACCTTGTGACTGCTGCTTGGTGGAAGAGACCTGGTGAATGGTGCTACATAAAATTCAGGGAGATGAAACTGGGGTCATGGAGGTCCAGGACAAAAATCAGATTGTGGTGAAAACTCAACAGATTCAGACCTAGTCAGGAAACTGCAACAGAGTGAAGGTTGCTTGGTCTTTTGTAAGGAATTCTTATATTTGTCTGGAGTTGCCCTCAGGTAAAGGTGTTTATAATAAACATTTTCAAATCTTGGTAGCTGTACTAAGAATTATTAAACATTGAGTTAAGTTGCACCATACATTCAAGAGACTTGTAAAGGAAGTGAGTTGAAATATCATTGCTTTATATGAGGAGATGGCAAGGATTTCTGTTTCTTTCAACTTGTATCAAATTGACACCCATAGTTGCTTTTTGGAGATCTTTCTTGTTCCTTGTTCGATTTAGTTAATGCATTCAGCAGTAAGCAGCTGGTTGGTATGTATTTCTTAGAGGAATTCATGGGACTGTGTTATGCTAATTTAAGAGTTGCAATAAAAGCATAACGGCAGGTGCATATGGGTCTTCCTCTGATCCTTGCTATATTGCTCCTTTTGTTTTATTGGAATGCCAGTTTAGCTGCAGGAGAAAATAGTAGCTGCTAGCAGCAGAGGAGGCATGACCACATGCTGAAGGGAGCTAATTTGTACAGAAAAAGCTTTGATACCTGAAACCTGTGCAGTGTCAACACTGAATCTAGCCATGCTAAGTGATTGCAGCTATTGCAACAGTTGGAGTAATCATTTCAATTTGCAGCTGAGCAGAGTGCTGGCAAATAAAGCCTGGGAGGACAAAACCTCTGTGTAGCCACCTTTGGAGTATTTCATAAACCTCCTTTCCACCTTGCTAATCGCTGTGACCTGGAAAGGCTTATAGTTAAGGCTAGGAGATATTTTGATCCTCTCTGTACGCTCATTTTACTGGCACAGATGCCAAAGCTGCCCTTTTTTGCAGATGGCTCTTGTTCCACGAGATGGGTTCATCCAATCAGTTTATCATGTGTTACCAAACAGCAGCTTATGGTTCTAGCTTTTTCATTTTACTAGCTAATAATTTCAGTAGATCACGCAAGTATGATAGGTTCAGGATTACAGAATGTAGAAAAGGCAATAGAAGGGAAGTACTCCTAGGCTTGATTAGGAAAGAAGTGGCTGAGACTATGATGGTAAAAGGCAATTTGAGTGATAGCAATCATGAAAGATCAAGCTTATTATTCTTCAGAAGATGAGAGGATTTGAGAATAAAAGTGATAGTATACAAGAAAGTCAATGACATTCAGCTCATAGAACTGATAGGTAACATTTCTTGGGAAACAAACCTAAGAAATTCAGGAAGGCTGGCAATTTGTAAAGGAACTAACTTTTCCTTTTCCAATCACAATGAAGAATATGATAAGCACACATAAAAGGTGTCCAAATAAAAAAGTGTGAGAAGGGACAAAATAGCATGATCTGAAACTTGAGGAGTCATACAGAAAGTGTTACTAGAAATGAGCATAAAAAAACATTAGAAGATTGCAAGGGCCAAATCAGGTAGTCCAAGGCACAAAACAAAGTCAACTAATAGAGGACATGATAACAAGGAAATACAGTAAGTTCTCAGTAGTAATAAGAGGACGACTGAGTTTCTAGACTACTAGTTGAGAAGGAATGACAAAACTCATAATCTGATAGTGCAGATGAGACCAAGTAGTTAATGACATTTTTTTTGCATCATTCTTTGCTAAAAAGGGTGACCTGTAATCAGGTGGCAAGAAAAGGACTTGAGAAAGGTAAGAATTCCAACTGAAGCAGGAACAGAACTGATTATAAACTAATGAGAGGATAACAGGCATTTTAGAACAAGATGAAGCTTATTAAATTATCTGTGTGACATAGGGTGAAATAGCTGAAGCAGTGTCTGAGCCATTAGTGGTTACACTGGAGAACATTTGGGGGACAGTCTAGGTTTGAAAAAGCTGTGAAAGACCAAATGTTACACCTATATGTAAACTTTCCTGGATCCTCCTTTTTCCCCTTTGGAGTAGATAGTTTATCTTAAATTCTCGGGGAAAGAAAGTTTGAATCAAATAATCAACTGTGGTTTTGTTGGGGTTTTTTTAATAAATAGCCTGTAGATAATAATGGTAAATGAATTTGCATGGGGTTTTCTTCCTTTTCAGTGGAGCCTAATTTCCCTGTAAGTAGAAAATTGTGTATCTTGATTTTTGGAAGGCTTTTCACCCTTTCATAAACAAGGTGGCAATATGGGCTACAAGGTGGGTACATGGCTGGAAAGCTGTTCTTGGAATAATTACTAGTGATTCATAGTCAAACTAAAAGGATATGTCAAGTGGGATTCTGCCCTGGATTGCCTGAAAATATTAAATATTTTAATTAATGACTTGGATGATAGAACCCACATGCAAAATTTCCGGATGACACCAACCAGGGAGAGGATGTAAACCCTCTGAGCAAAGGATTAGAATTCAAAATTAATGCAGTATATTGGAGAACTGATCTAAAATAAATATGATGCAGTTCATTAAGGACGAGTTCTAAATTGTGGTTGGGTGGGAATAATCAACTCTGCAAATCAAAATGTAGAATAACTGGTGAGGCAGCAGGTCTGCAGAAAACAGATGGGCAGTTGCAAGAGTTCAGAAAATGGCTATGAATCAACAATACTATGCCATAAATGTTATACTAGAATATATGGACAGGAGTCTGCATGTAAGACATGCAAAATAATTTTTCCACTCTACTTAGCAGTTGTTTGGCTGGTGTATTCTTTCTGCTCTGAGCAGCGCTCTTCGGGCCTGTTGAAAGCATCCAGAGAAGAGCAAAAGGAAAGGCCAGAGGTCTAGACAACATGACCCTTGAGAATTGAAAAAACTATCTTTTTCAGACCAGAGCAGTAATCATCAAACTTTCTGAAGATGTTTTTCCTGTGTTCCCACAAAGCAGTGGGGATTTGTGCCAGGGCAAGTGTCTGATGCACTGAGCTACATGGCAAAGATGTGGCCATGATAACAGTGGTGCTTTGGTGTGATGGTAAGAAGGACCACCTTGCTTGCACACTTCTTAGCTGCCATGAAGTACTACACATTCTGCCTTGGCCAGTCTCAGTGCTGTGCCAATGCTAGGGTAACAGTGGTTTGGGGATCCTGGACAGCCAAGGTCTGTTTTTTAAATTAGCTAGTTTCTTCACCAGTGTGTTTTTTGAGTGCTGGTTTAGGGGAACAGTGTGATTCTGAAATCAGCTCTCCATCAATGGGGATGCATGGCACAAGGACATTCAGGATGATCAAAGGATAAGGGGAACACTATGGAATGGATTAGGAATCAGTGTATGAAGCCTCCTGACCTTGCAAGGTCAGTTTAGGTCCATTGGGATTTTATTAGCTCCGTCTCAGCCCAAGCTCTGTCAGACCTGGGCTGACTCG
>NW_010340737.1:11368-15489 GCF_000700745.2 Antrostomus carolinensis | reverse complement strand
TGACCCTCAGCACTGCTAGAGGGATTATTAGCTCTGGCACTATGGAAACCAGAATAAATAGTAAGGGCTTGCTCTGTGTAATGGGCCCCTGCCCTTCAGTCTAGCACTGACTTTTCCTGTCACCTTCTGATCCCATTCTGTCATAACTTCATATCTTCTCCCTCACACCTTGCCCTGTTGAAGTGATGACACCCTCAAATCTTTCCATAATCCCTTGCAGCCTTATATTTCAAGGTCATTGTTGCCAAAGCTTGACCTTGGGCCGTATCCAGAAAGGCCAAGGTACTCCCAAGGAGCAACTCCTCAGCTTGGCAGATACTCCCCCAGGCCCTGCTTTAAGAGAGAAACTGAGCTCATCTGTTAGGAGGTCCTCGTGCTCGTAGCAGTGCAGCTTGGTGGAGCTTGTCCAGTCCTCCCACTTCTGCTTTATATCCCCCGGCACTCAGGGCTTCTGTTGCATTTCTTGTCCTATGTTTCATGGTTTTCCAACCTCTCTCCGCCTCTTTCCCCATCAGTGCCCAAATCCTCCTTCTCTCTGCTGAAGCTCCTCCATCCCTCCCAGTTTGTACATCTGGTCTCACTTCTTCCAGATTTCCTGCCCTTCAGGTAATCTTCCTCCTTTTCACTGCTTTCCTTCACCTTTGTTTGTTTCCAGACCTTTTCCAGTTCCAGACTTACTCAGTACAACTTAATTTCAGGTTGTCTAAAAGCCTCCTCCCCTCTTTTCTAGACTCAACCCTTCCTTTCCTTGTCTGCCCTTCTTTGGGATGAGTACCTTTCCCCACCTCACATCTCTTCCACAGTGACTTCTGCTGGTTTGTGTGAGACCTTGCTTCACAGGAAGGCGATATGAGAAGCCTGCCACTCAGTTTGACTTCTCTCCAGCATCTTGTTTTGCTTAACTGCTGGTGTTTTGGGCAGACATGTCTCTGGCATGGGGGTGGTAGTTCCAGAATAGGAAGGCTCATTGAGGGGATTACATGGGAGACCAGCTAAATTGCTCCAGCAGATTGCATATGACCCAGGTGGCCATTATTCATTTAGAGAATGGAAGAGTGAAGGAAGATGTGATAACCATTTAAAAGTGCTTTCATGTAAACAGGAAGGTAATAGAAACTGTTTTCCAATTCTGCTGGGGACAGGGCATGAAGTAACAGACAAGCTTACTGTGGTGGGGAGACTGAGGTTGGGCGTTAGGAAAATCTTTCTAATGGGAAGGATAGTTAAGAATTGCAGCCGATTGCCTAGGGAGGTTGCAAAGTCTCTGTCACTGAAGGTTTTAAAGTGAAAGTTAGACAAATATCTGTCAGGAATGTTTTGTGTATAGTTGATCTTGCCCTGGGGCAGGGGAATGGACTTCATGAGAGCACTTCCAGCCTTACTTTTCTGTGATTCTATTATCACTGGCTCCCTGGATAATAAATGTACATTTTAAAAGTTAGTGACCCACCTGCGTTACTCTGTCTTCTCAGTATTTAAGTAGATTCTGTTGAGCTCTTAGAATAATTGATAAAGGATAGATTAAGATTCTTATATGTTTGAAGTCTTAACTCTATTTTTGATGGAGTATTGCTCCATTGCATTCCTTCTAGCCTGGCCTTCTTCTTTAAACATCTTATTTTTGGGGGTTTGACAGTTGTTTCTGTCTGTGCAACTTGTGTAGAAATATTTTAACATTACAGAAACACTGCATCCATTCTTCTGTTTCACAGTGTGCAAGTACTTTAGGAAAAGCTTTTACCACTGTTAGACAGTAAGCATATTTAAAAGGTAATTGTGAAGAATAATGAAAAACAGGACAAAGCGAAAGCAACTGCCCTTTGAGGTTTTCTTTGTTATGAATAAAACTATGCAATTTACTTAGCATCAAATATATAACTGGTGTATCTGCTGCTGAAGGTATCCTTCTTCCTTGGAATTAGAATTGAGTCTCAATGTAAAATAGCAAAACAGGTTTGAAATGTCTTCTAGTAAGTATATAATGTAATTAATATTAAAAGCAGTTGAAAACTCATTTATACATTAACACGGGTCTCCCACATTGCTGCTGTCATTATTTACATGCTTTTCAATTACAGATAAACATTTCATTTAAAAAATACAACTTGAATATGTAACAGAACGTTCTCATGCCCCTCTGTTCCAGTTTTGTTTTCATCTGCCTCTTGGAGCTGCTCTGGCCTTCCTAAATTGTCTGCTATTTTCTGAACAAATGTGTTCTTATTTTAGGAATTTTGAAGATTACTATGTCACTCATGAACAACTCTTACTGTCTCTTGATTCTTGGAAGAAATAGATTGCTTTTTGCAATGCCCCTTACTCAGCACACAGTAACAGATCACATTCCATTGTATTCCCTTAGTTATTTTATTTAGAGTGTGCAGTTTTTGGAGTACAGATAGTATTTGCAGCAAAAATATATGGAAGAAGATGCAACCTCAGTCTAATAAGAGTTTGCTGTCTAAATGTGTTACACTCAGTGGCATTCAGTGAAATTGTTTTAAGGATAGTAATGCACAGCTTGGAAGTCTGCTCTTCAGGGTTAAATGCTTTAGTAGAATTAGAGGAGAATGAGAAATTGTGAAAATCAGTTCATGAGTGGTGGTACTACGTGAGAGCAATAGCTTTTGGTCACAACCCAGTTTTTCTGTCGTCCCTAAGGTCAGTGATTAGAACAGCAATGCTATCTGCTTTAGGTCACTTTTCAAATCCATGAGGTCAGCTTTTAAGTTTTGATCTCAAACTTTGTGTAGGTGAAACATTGTGTTTTCTTCTTTCTTTCCTTTTACCTCAGAAAACAGATGGAAATGTTCTCTTCAAATGTCTGGTTGAAGGACTGTTTAATCTGTAACTGGACAGGTACTGCCTTTGCTAATTGAGCTGTGGCAGTCCTTATGCAAATAGAAGGCCAAGGATTTAATGTTTTAAATGCTTCTCCTTTCAAATTTTTATTTAGCTGGAGTAGGAGACCTCCTTGCCTGTTTGTTTGATTTGATGAAGTACTATATACTTGCCCACTTACTGAGGAGGGTAATGGGAGAATCTGAGTGGCAGTCACTTGCAGAACATGGCCTTGCTGTGTGAAGCCACCTGGAGCTCAGTGAGTGTAGAGGCAGAGAAAGGCAGAAAAGCCAAGAGGACTCCAGAGGAAATGCAGTGCCTGATACTGCAGGCTACTGCATCACGTAACACCATTCATATCAAGCTCCATCCTAAAATTATTACTCCAATCTAGGAGGATGTTATTTTGATTTTTAATTTTAACTTCGATTTTAATTAATTTTCATTGAGTTAATTTAAATTCCATTTTAAAGTCCTTTAGTTTTCCGTCTAGGTATAGTCTTGGCTATATGTGCACGGTCCACTTGTTCTTATGACGGTTAGTCTAGAGCCCAAATGAAAGGCTGTGGATTATGCAGGCCAGGGTGACAGAAGGTTCAAATGTAGAGAAACATCATGGCCAATGCTATTATTAAAATTATTTTATGAAGTGGTGTATTGCTGGAAATGGCAAACTTCTCCTTCACAAAGCCATGGGAGAGAACGCTCCAGGATGTTCAGGGAGGATGTTGAGCCTGGATCTTCCCCTTTAATAACCATTTTTAGAAGGTAATACTCAGCTGTAGCATTACTGTTTGCAAAGCTGATGGTTCTTTGGAAATGCCAATCTGCCGTTTCTCATTTCTTAATAGTACATGCCATGGTGCCTTTGTATGGTACTACTTAATCAGCCAAATGGCTAATTCCAGACTGAATATGACAATAAATGTAGCTGTAAATATGCTACGTTTCAGTGTTAATCATAATAAAAAGGCAGACTTTTTGAATGGACAAAATGAATACTTAGTCCCTCAAGTAAAACCTGGAAAATAAAAAGACGTGAAAATTGATTGTTAAATCGGCAGTGTATGTTTTCTGTTAATTCTTTCTAATTTATTAGGTAGGGGTTTTTTTTGTTTTAGTTTGTTTGTTTGGTTTTTTTTTTAAGAGAAGAGATGACGTATATGCCCATGGCTGGCTGAGGGTATTTTCACTGCTGAAAAGGCCTTTAGCCTGCTGAAGGGAAGGCTCCCTCCCGCTGGTGGTGCCTTCGGCCACGGCTGCTGAAGGCGCCCAGAAAT
>NW_010340737.1:0-11319 GCF_000700745.2 Antrostomus carolinensis | reverse complement strand
GGGGACAGCCCCACCCGCAACCCCAGCCCGTGTGAAAGGCGGCGGCCCGCGACGTCGCCTGGAGCAGCAGCGTGAGGCGGGCTGGAAGCGCCTCTCCTTACACACCTAACAGCACGAGGAGAAGCGGCGTAAAACCCAAATCGATGCAAAGGTACTGAAGCACTTCACTGCACTCTTTTGGAAGCTGAGGAGGTACAGTGGCTGAGTGGAAACATGAGTGAAGTTAGCCAAAACCTAATTTTATTGGTGTAAAAATGATGCAGGATGTTCCCATGCTCTCAGCTCTGGGCGATGGTGTTTTGAGAAAATAATGTGAGGCCAAGTTTTGGTCTGATGTTTTGCTGCTTGATTTTTCATAGGGGCAAGCAGGCTGTTTGACTTGATATCTTACCAATTTTCTTTTACTATAAAATAAGCACTATGAATTAATGTTATGTTTCTTTGTTGTATGCTGTGGCAATGCCTTTACAAATCAGAACTTGCAGTTTGGGTAAATGGAGAAGTGAAAATATTTGATGTTGTAGGATAAATGTTATGGTGGAAAAACCTAGAAGGTATTGAGGAGAATGTAATACCGTGTACAGAGTTAAATGTTACATTTATTCTGATATTTACACCCTTTTACTTCTTAGGAAAAGAGGCCAGAATGCATGGGGATTAATTTACTTGTCAGGCCTTTTTTGTTGCTCTTTGGTTTGGTTTTTGTTCAGAGCAAAGCTTCTTATGAGTGGACACAGTCCTCCTCTGAGCCTTTCTATGAATCCATGTGTTTCAGTGGCTCTATCGGCTGCATCTCCCGTCCCGTGGCACGGCTTTCCTCACAGACGCCCTTCATTATGGAGCAATATGGATCCACCCAAGCACACACCCCACGCTGCGCCTCTCCCAGGTTTTCTGCCTGGAGACTGCCCAACCCCTGCTCCAAACCCTTTCTAGAGCAGTACTCCTACTCTTTTTAATTTCTACTCAGCCCTCAGCAACAGTGAATAAGCAAAATGTTCTGTTTCTAACAGAATCTTTACTTGCTAATAGAGTGTAACCTTCAAGCCTTGCCAGCCTCTTACAAACACCCAGAGATACTCTTTTCCCTGGAAGAGAACATGATGCAATACTCTGATATATCTGTAATGACACTGCTGCTTTCTGAGATCTGTCTTTGCCAAAGCTGTGCTTGTGTAGGGTTGTGAAACTGCTGATTTCTGAACAGAGGAGGCTTTGGGCAGGTGAGCTTTGGCAGTATATGGAGCCGAGAAACTGGGATTTTGATATAAAAACAAAATTCCTTTGTATGATATTTGAGTCCTTTCCTGTAGTCACTCCACTCTCATTTGACCGTAAAACTTACCCAGTAGTTTGGGCAGCTGAATCCCTAAGTTTTCTGTCCTTGAAAACCATCAGGATGTGTTTCCCAGAGGTTTAAGTGGATTTATCTGTGTGCGGGTGCAAGCGGGGACACTCTCCCTGCTCTTCATGGGTCTGTTTCCACCCTCGCTCATGCTTAACAATTTGTTAAGAGCAAAGAACAGATTCAGCAGTATCTTTTGTACATTGTATGTTTTGATTTTATTTCTTAAAATTTTCTGTCCTATTGTGGGCTCTTTGTGTCCTTAGCTTTCTTGCTTTCTTCACTAGAAAGTCACTCCCTTCTGATTTAAGGGCAAGAATAGAGGAAGCTTTGTTTGAGGAATGAGGAGTTAACAATGAGGATTTTTCATGATGAAAACACTCCAAAAGAATCCTGCTGTACAGCCAGCATCTAAGCAGCATCTTCAATCCATGCTTCTAAGGATAAGCTAATTTCTGTTGTTTGTGGGTAAAATGATTTCATTCAATACCATTTGATTGCTGACAACGCTGTGTGCCTATGTGTTGTAGGTGTACATATGCTGAGGGGTGGGACAAGGACAAGGTACTGGCTTCAGAAAAGCCTGGAAGAATTGCTTGGATACGAATTGTTCCAGAATTGTCTCTTTATCCTGGAGGCTTAGACTATACAAACTAGTAATTTATACTGACAGAAGACGGATTTACAGCCTGGTTGTGTACTCAGTCAGTCCTTGATTTACATGAAAAAATTGGAGTTTGTGCATGAGTCTCCATTTTTTCCCCTTTCTGAGCTTTATTATACTTGATTTGTTTATCTCCAAAGAAATACTTCAGAGATAATATCTGCTTCCAGTTGCTCAGAGCGAGAATTTGAAGAGACACATGACCTGTCACAACAATACAAGACTACGTTCAGAAAAACTTAACTGTTCTTAACTCAGGGTGTAGGTAACATCTGTGAACTAAAGACTTTTTTTATTATTTTTTTTTTTCTGTAGGGATTGTAACTTTTGTGCCCAAACCAGTGCTGTTTATAGAAATTGTTGGAGAGTTGCTGTGTAATAAAAGGAATAGGGGTAAGCACCAACAATAAAGGCAACAAGTATGGTTCTTGAAGGTGTTTTTATTCAGTGCCTTCTCTAGTGTGTGCATCAAAAAGTGACATAGCATTGACTTAGTGGCTTTTGTACAATCTCTCAAGTATGTTACTGTTATAAAACAATTTTATTCTACTTTATGATATAAACAAGTTAATGTTCTCTAAGGCATATGACTCCTGCTCATAGTGATCAGTGTTGCACCAAAGAATCTTCAGCTGAGATGAGGACCTTGCTGTGCCAAAACAGTGAAGGTCAGCACTTTTTAAAATCTCAGCATCTAAACAAGGCGAGATAGAAGCAGAATGAAGTACCACTGTCCTACCATTTACAGATAGGCAACTAATGTACAAATGAAATATTTACATGGAGTGAGCTAGAAAGCTTGGTAGACCTGAGAACTAAAGCTACAGCCTCTGAACCCAGTGTGAAGGGTGAGATTATAACCACAAGTCCTAACATATTTATTTTTATCTCCAGGTCAGCAGTATACCTACTGCACTGTTTTCTCATATTTCCTCTGTTATATCTTTATTCTTTTTTACTTGCTGCCATGAGAAGAACATGTCAGTAGGATTTCTCATGGAAACTGGAGGCTTGCTTTATGCTAGCATTGCTGGAAAGAATTTCTCTGAAGAATTACTGCTGCTCATAAAATATGTGACACAAACGACTTTGCTCATCTGCAGGTATTAATTGTGCATTGGGAAAAAGAGGGTGCTGGGATACAAGACTGCTTGAAGGATATGGGATATTACTTAAGGTCTTAAAAACAAGTATCTGTCATTGAATTGCCAACTAGGATGATTGAAATTTATGGGAACAAAATCTAGTGAGATGAATACAAATAAAGCTGTCCATGTTAGTTTCACTTTTTTTTCAAGGATCTTTAAATGCAAAATACGATATTCATTAATGTAATGCAGGCACGCTTATTGCTTTGTTGCTTTATACGCATATGAATCAGACTTACGTAGTCTTTAGAAAACTTTAGATGAGTTTTGAAGAGCCTCCAAAAGATCTGTTCTTTATGTAACTTGTTTTCTCTGAAGGTAAAAAAGGCAAGTTTTGTGGAGAGATTGTATTTCATACTACAGCTAGTAGTCTGTTTGGAAAGCAAATAAACAAGATAACAAAACCCAGAAGTATTCAGGCACATGAGCCTTTCACCTCCAGGAAATCTTTAAATGAGTGTTCAAGATTCTTCAGTTTGCTAAGGGCCATCTTCTGCTACATAAGCAAAACAGTATTAAAACCAGTCATGGACAGCCAGTGGGCAGCAACTTCTCATACAAGTGAAAATGGCTGTTGCTGTATTAGCATTTTGCTTTCAATCAGTATTGTGATTGTGAAGCAAATCCCCCAGTTGCCCCCATTCATGGCACTGTGGATCAGCTCACAGGACAGCATTGTTGCCACCTGCATTGCTGGTATTTACTAACAGAAGGCTAGAGAAGGTGAAGTTGCTTTTTTCCAGCTGTTCGGTACCTGTGGCAGATGAAATGACCAACACTGAGATGTGATCAGGCATCAGCACTTTATTGAAGCTTTGCACTGCTTATATATCCTTTTTTCCTCCTCCACTCCCCAAGCACGTGGCACTCTTTTGCTTTTGATTTGTTACCCCTTATTACACACATGCCTAAACAATTGACATGATTGGATAAATCCACCTGTTCACGAGCCATTCTTTTACTTCTGACTGGTTACTAATTACAGCTCACAATCATCCCTTATCTTGTCTCATGCTTGTTAGTCCGCTTTGTTTTATTTTTCACTTAAGGTCAGGAATTAATTGCTCAAGGCTGAAGCCACCTGCAGCTTCAGCTCTTAAAACGCCAAAATGTACCTGTGACCTAAAGAAGAGGCAATGGGATGCTGGATGTGATAATGAGAGAAATAAGGAAAGAGAAGTGAGACCTAGAGAGAGTATCTAAAATTGAGGTGGACTTGTAGAATTTCACCCTGAAAGAAATACGTGCTTGAGCCTTTCACCTGGATAGTGTTCATGGAGAGATGGAAGAAAGATATCAAAGCCTGACTTGTGATGGTTGCAGTGATAAAGCTGAAGATAAAATTATATGTGTGTACAGTGGTTAATGTGATTCTGTTAACAGTAATGTGACTACTGTCACTACAACCACACCTAAGTTCTGCCAACACTGGTTAGAAAAACCTTTAAATACTTGTACGTGGAACAAACTCTGGAAATCTTAAACTGACAGTCTTGAAACAGTTTCAACTGGGAAAGAGCTATGCTAACTTTTGAGAAGAGTATCGTAGGTCTAGTGTGCTGATTCTTAGTTTTTCTGTTCTTAAATGTAGGGCCGCTGTCTAGAAGTTAGATCAATGTGATACTGTGTAGACATTACATGATCCCAAGAAATGAGTTCCCAGATATTTATAAATAAACTTGATGTGCTCCTATTTTCCTTCCTCTTCCTTTTGCTATTATCCCACACATTTGCCCCCAGGCTTTCTGTTCTTTTTTATAAAGCTGCTAGTAGTAATTATCTTTTTCTGAATTTTGTTCTTGAATAAAATAGATCAATTATACAGTGTAATGCTGGTTAGGTTACAGCTAATAGCTGTTGCTGTTAGCCTCATATGTTCTTTTTACCTCTGTGGTAATAATGAATCGTCAAATTGAGTAGAGAAGTAATCCTTGAGATATAAAAGTAGAAATCATTTAACAAATAATTGATAACCTTAAAAATTCTTTCCTTGATTAACATTGTGTAATACTGTCAGTATCTTAGGACTGTTACTAGACGTTAAAAAGTGCAACTTAAACTGTGAAAATAATGTGTAGAATATTTGTGTACTCTGCTGCAGCAAGCATGCTTGAATTTTTCAAGATTATTCTTCGGAAATTAGAAATTAAATAAAGAACAAGCTGGTCTTTGTATAAATGGTACAAGATACTCTATTTTAATAACACTTGAACAGTTTTTAAGAGCACTTAGTTTTGCTCTTACCTTTGTCTCATCTACCAGAAGAGACAAAATCGAATAGTATGTCCAGTTCATTTAGAAAGGAGTATTTCAAGTCTCATAATGTTAAAAAGAATCAGATATGCCTTTAGTACAACAGGGAGATACATTAGTGCTCTGGTCCACTATAAAAATAAATGTATGTATTTTTTCAGCACTGTGCAAATGTTCTAATGTAGTGATGATATCCTTACCTGCCACTGTTATCTTTGTTGATTACAGATTACTAAATAATTTAGTGTGAAATGAGACAGTAACCCTCTCCCTTCTTTTCCTGTCTCTGTTACTTTTAGTTTGTTCTGCAACTTTGTTGAAAGTAATACTATTTGGATTTTTCCTCCTGTCAAGTTCTACAACAGGGAAGTTACAGGGATTATAACACCTGTCATTAGATTTCTATATTCTAAACAGGTAAATAGTTGGTTAAGTTTAGCTGTCAAGAGTTTGTATATAAGGAAGAATTAAGGAGAGCTGAAACAGCATCCTTAAAATAGAAAACAGTTTTATATTAGAATAAGATATTTTAAAGAATAAAGAATGAAGGAAGAAAGGCTAGAATAAAGCTGATCAGAAAAGCTATCATGATTAACATGCTGAAGATATGGCATAGCTTTTTCTGTTCTCAGGGACACTAAGATTTGTTGTTTCATCTCAGGGTGATTTCCTTGGGAAAAAAGATGACTGTGGAATTTTCTTCCTATGACAATGTAGTTGAAATTTGGAGTGATTACTTTCTGAACTGCTCTGCTTCTGCTCCTGACCTACAGTTGTAGGTGTCATGAAGAGTAAATTACATATGATTTAGAGTTCAGATATTGATACCAGGTGTGTGGCTGCATAGTGTGTCAAATGTAAAGTTTATCCTTAGATTTATTCTGCTGGACTTCATTGTTTGATATTTGTAGATTCAGTTTCCCCATAATGACTTATGCTGACATTGGAACACATTGTATCTCTGGTGATCTCAAGGGTACTCTCGTTACTGGGAAGAGCTGTTCCGTTTGCTGTGAAATATTTGATTTTGAGATCCCTGTGTTAGTAATTTCTGCAAGGCAGAGATTATAGGGGGTGGTAGTTTCTTTTATTAGAGCATCTGATTTATTTGGAGAAAACAGACAAGCTGTGTGCGTTGCAACCCCTCCTTCAGGTCTCTGAAAAGGTTGTGAATGACAGACCTGCATGCTCCAAACGTTGCTTGTTTTTTCCAAGTTGTATCCATTGATCAATTAAAAGATAACTTGTCTCTTCATAAAGCTTGCCTTGATTCAACTGCCATGTCTATAATAAACCACAACTTTCTAATTTCAGCCTTTGCCATTCAGGACACATACCCTTATTTTCTTTGAACTGCCTGAGTTAAAGTTACTTTAAGACGTTTCACTTTGTGCCGAGTTCTTCCTTCACATTTCCTCACTCTGGGTATAGCCAGAAGGGCTGACTCTTCTACCTAAGCTCAAATCAAGTTGAGCTAAAAACCCGATGAAGCAGTTAAGCCTGTGATTTGCTTTTTGGTTTATGTTGTTCCCATCCCCTGAGACTTCACTACCGACCCTATTGGTAGCCAAAGTATTTGTTTTTGTGGCCTGTGATATGTGATTCAAACCATCTATTTAAAGCTTGGTTTCCTGCTCCTCAGTCAAACCGCCTTGGCTCCAGGGGCACACCATACAGCTTTGCATCCTTTGAGGGGAATTTTCCTAGAGCAGGTAAGTCACTTTCTTCTTTGTAGCATTTGCAGTTTTCTCTCAGTTTGAATGTACCTCCTTCCTCCTGATCCCCAGCCCCTCTCAGAGCTTTGCCTATGCTTCACTAGTAACTTTGCCATGGGAACCTTTTTGGGACCGATGGCAGTGCACACATTGGATTTAATGCACCAAAGAGAACTACCGGTCCTCCCTCACAGCTGCCCTGTGCTTTTGCCACCTTTCTCATCTCTTTCTGATGGCTTATCCAAAATAGAAGAGCCTTTGGATAAGACTCACCAGCTCCGCTCCAAGGTTGTGGTCCAACTGGCAGCCTGAGAACCTGCCTGTGGCTTTCTGCATCTTCCCCATGGAGAGGGGAGCAGCGGTCAAACAGGAGCTTTGTTGGAAACTGTAGTGTCCCCTCTTGCTGCAGCTCACAGCCCGGGAGGTTGGCTTCTGCTAGCTCCGACGGTCCTGACAGGACTTGACCAAGCTGACTGTAGTGGTTTCTGTGGAAGAGCTATGCAAAGGAGTAAGTTATTGGAAGATCACTTCTAACAGTGTATGGTCTGGTGTGTGTGTTTTGTGTTACAACACATTGTGAAGAACTTTTTTTAAAAAAAAAACAACCCACTGTTTCTCTTCCTACAGGAGAGGTGATTGTGCATAAGGAGTCTTACTACAAAATCAGGATTCATATTTGCTAGCTTTAGTTAGAAACTTTCTGTCATCAGACTGTCTTAAGGGGCTCTGCTTATGCCATTTAACGCTTTCCCTTGTGTGCAAACTATGCAAGTAATTGTGAATCAAATGTGTGTAAAGTGATGAACAGAATTGTGGCAAAAAAAATATCATTACCAGTTAGGAATAGAAATGGGTTGAGAATCTTGAAATCCTGGATTTCCTGGTCTTTAACATCATGTGTTAGTCTCTCATTTATTCTATTTTTATTAACAATATATGGAGAACTTGCAAGAGCTATTGTGTAAGGGATATTTTCTTTCACTGGGGTTTTTTTTGCAACTACTTAAGCATATTTTGCACTTAAAATTCTCCCACTACTGCTCCATAAAACTAAGTTTTCCTAAGAAAAGAAGTTTTAATACTAAAATAGCACTTTTTTGTTCCTGTAGTAACTTTTTTCTTTTAGTATTAAACTAGTAAAATGGAAGCTTGGAAAATTTTCTGAAACAAGAGTTTTAAGACAAAAACCTAGTAAATTTCACATTTTGTGAGGAAGGAAATACCCATGAAAAAGCTAGAAATATCAGTTATAAGGAAATTGTGTCTCAGGTGCAAAGTGAAGATAGGCTGAGAACTTCTACAAACTTGTAAGAAACTTTATGTTTCAGTGTAATTTTCCATCTAATGGTTTAATACATTGCCAAATAATGTTGCTAATATAAATTATAGACCTTTTATAAATTGTCGCAATCTTTGGTTTTCATGCTGAGTGCAAGGGAGCAAGTCTCTATATGACATTTGTATATAATATGCATTATTTCTATCGTGGCATCCAAAAAGCAGCTATAACAGTTGAGCAGCTCAGACACAACATCTTCTTACTTTTCCCTTTTCATTGTGGTTAGTCATAATTGGTGTCTGTGTGCGTGATTCCTTAAAAAATAGTTGTGAATATTTTTAAGCTTGAATTAGTTTTAATCCTAGAAGACCAGTGTCTGTTGGCTGTCTCTGGTAAAAAGGAAGAAAAAATATGTATATGAAAATAATTTTCAGATGCTGACTGGTATTGCTAGCAAAATCATGACCCTATCAATATTAGTTTAGTCTGAAAACTTGTGTACCGTAAGGGTGTTTTCTACATGGTGAGAGACAGTAGGAAAATCAGTGGATGCAGGATGGAGAGGAAGCTGACGCGCAAATAAAGCTGTCTCCTTTTGCCCCTGCAGGTAATGTTGCATGCATCAGGATTTTGCTTACTGCACAAGGTGTTCTCCTTCAGTACTAAATCTGTCAGCTTGGTAAATCCCAGACATGCTTAATTATCCTGTTCATTTTTCTGGAATAGGATAACTGGGAGAGGCACCTGGATCCATCATGTGCTGCAAATACATTTGCACAATTGATGATCATTACTGCAGAGGAGATTTCTTTCCATGAACACTGGGCACTGCTTGCTCACTTGGAGTTGGGGAGCATCGGTTGGTGTAGGACTGGCATGCAGTCACAGAAACATATGGTCCCTGTTTTGAGGTGTAGTCCTATTAAAAGTCCTGTTATGGTCCTATTACAGTCCTACTGCAGGTGGGCTGTTGAGAGACATATTATCACCACTGTGTTAGGGACTGAAGACACAATGTCAAATGAAAGTGAATTTGAGTCCTTGACCCATCAAGTAATAGCTGCTGAACTGGTAATAAAATAAAATGGCTGTTCACGTTTTAATAGCAATTTAAGCAAAGAGTTACTGGTCTCTATTCACTTGTAGATCTTCTTAAAATGATCCTTCCCTGACATACTGGGGAGTAGAATAATAAACCAAAGGCAATCTGCAGCAACATTCAGTTGTCTGCTAATTGTGCTTTTATTTTTATTCCTCTTCAAAACGTTTCTCAAGGTGCTGAGGGCTCAGCATACTCATCACGGTGGCTGCAGCACAAGTCTCAGAGCAGTTCTTTCAAACCTTCACACCTTTCCCATAAATTAGTAATTTAACAGTGCAATTATTTTTTTGTCATTCTAAACTATTCCAGAGCCATCATGAAATGACGGCTGTCTCAGGCAGGCCCCATTTCATGGCCTCCAGGGTGGAGAGGTGACAGGGTCATGGACAGTTGACTTGGGCAGTGACGCACAATATTTTAGACAGAGCTCATGGCAACTTTCCATCCTTATGATGCCTTGCATACCCTACGCTTTTCCTTCATGCGAAGATGAAGCATTTTTATTTATCTGACTACTTTAATTTGAAATAGTTGGGGAAGACGTCATCAGGGACAAAGACATCCTTGTATATTAGTATAAGAAATTTATAATCATTCTTCCTTCCTCACTGAAATCCTGATCCTTGCAGTCTTGTAGTGAACATTAGCTTTATTACTGACTTATCTGAGTATAGAGATTAGATCCTGAATGCAGTGAAGGATATAGGAAGAATATGGATTAGTCTTCTAAGAGAATATTGTGCAGGGTTTCTTTTTGAGGTGCTGTATCTGCCTCAGGAAATGAAAGATAAACAAGGTAAAGCTCCACTAGCCACTGCAGCAGTACTACTTATATACAGACATAATTGTTCTTCGTAGGTGGTTGAAAAGAGACACTTGGAACCATATCTGGACAAAAAAAGTGACTTTTCATGCAAGATGAGACATGGAAGTGCTTAATTTTACTTTTTCTTTGATAAGGATAAATATTTGAACTAAATGGAAGTGAGCAAGAGCTTTATATCTCATCTCATAGCTGTCTGGGTGGCACAGTTGAAACACTGGCCAATTTCCGCTGAGAAAATATGTACAGACAACCAAAATGTATTGACAGTTGATGAGATTTAAAAAACCTAATGGAACTAGAGAGTTATTAAAATTATTAATCAGTAGAGATTCTCCTCAACACTGAGACACATGATAACGTCACTCGGTTTGCTAGTACCTTCCTTCTTACAGTGGCAGTAGTGGCATCACTATTATCATCATCATCATCATCCCAGCTCTGGTTATGCTGAGAACAGCCAAATAGCTTGCCCAGCATCATATAGACTGGGGGAAAACTGCAGCTAAGAAAAAAATTACAATCTTTTTGTTTCAAGATCTTAGAAAATCTTTTGTGGCTTTTCAGAAAGAAAAAAATCTGGAACTATTACTTAAGAGAGCATAATAGTTTTTCCCCTTGGATCTTTGGGTGCACAACCTTATGCGTTCCCTTCATGCTGCTCCATGTTGGGAGAGCATCCATACTTTTTCCAAGACTTAGGTCTTGCATGCTTTGCAAGTGTAGTAGTGCAGTACTGCAGGCTGCTTCCTCTTACAGCACCCAGTATAGCCAGCAAGTCTCTTTTCTCCTGAACATTATATGAAAATAATTGAGACCAGTCTTCTTCTTTGGCCTGCTGATTTTGTATGCAGATATCAAGTTCTAAAATGCAAGCTGGAAAATTGTAATACAGTCTGGCAGGAGTATTCCATGCATGCTTGGAATGTGCTTTTTTACCCTGCGTTGCCTAATGCATATCATACATTCTATTTTATATATATATATTAT
>NW_010340736.1:0-473 GCF_000700745.2 Antrostomus carolinensis | reverse complement strand
GAGCCTTCCTACCCGCAAGCAGATCAACACTACCACCCATCTTGGTGTCATCTGCAAGCTTACTGAGGGTGCACTCAATCCCTTCATCCAGATGATTGATAAAGATACTAAACGGAACTGGCTCAAATACTGACCCCTGTGCAACACCACTTTTGACCAGCCGCCAACTGGATTTAACTGCATTCACCACCACTCATTGGCCCTGGCCATCCAGCCTTGCCTGCCCCTCCTGAAGAGCTTATAGCCATCCATTGCAGCACTGCAGCCATGAGTCATCCCACCACGTTTCTGTGATTGTGACTATGTCATAGCTACCCTGCTGCACAGTGGCTTCCAGCTCCTCCTGCTTATTGCTCATGCTGCGTGCATTGGTGTAGATGCACTTCAGCTGGGCTGTAGATTTCACCCCCAACAATTGCAGACTGCCTCTGGGCTCATCTCCACTGAGCCATTATATCCCCTTCCCCCTTCAA
>NW_010340735.1:0-39155 GCF_000700745.2 Antrostomus carolinensis | reverse complement strand
TCCAATCCCTAACATTCTGTGATTCAGTTATTTACAAGGAAGTTTCATATAGTCTTGTTGGGGGAGGACATTTTTGGTAGTGGGGGAAGGGGTTACAGTGCTGGTCCCTGTGAGAAGTTTTGAGAAGCTCCTCTGGCTCCAAGGCAGACTCATCTCTAGCCTAGGCTGAGTCAATTAAGCATAGGGAAATGCCTCTTTGAATACATATTTATGAGTGGAAGAACTAGTTTGAAAAAAAGGAGAGAATCATCAGGAGACCATTGACTTGAACAAAAAGACCATTGGCCTGAACAAAAGGAGCATTGTTGTCTTGAGGAAGGAGGAGGACAGGGAAGACAGAGAACCTCGGGCACCCAGATCAGCACAGAGAAGAGTTGGGTGAAGTAAATGAGGTCTCTTGCAGCCCATGGAAGTTCAATGGAGCAGATACCCACATGTAGGCCATGGAGGACTGCATGCTGGAGCAGAAAGCTGTGCCCAAGGGCAGTTGTGACTGAGCAAGGAGGCCCCAGAGACACTCAACACCAGAGTGGGGGGAGGAGGTGTGCTGGACCAGAGACCCATCTCATCGTTCTTCCCCAAGTCAAGTCTGTTTTGCCCATGCCCATAATTGGTCAGTGAGCCCTCCCCCGTCCTCATTTCCCTTTGTTGTGTTTTTCTCCCCATCTCACCAGGTAGCGGGGAGTGAGTGAAGGACTGCGTGGTATTAGCTGTGGCTGAAACGACCACAAGTCTCATATCACTTGTGGTATATAAGCTTTACATGTTATCTGCAAGTAATCTTTGGCAGAGTATCTTAGCTGATAGTAGGTACCAAGCTCAGACTAGTGATGCAACTCTTACAAGTTCTCACTTGTTGACAGAAGTTGAAACATCTATCTTGAGAGGTCATTAATTATCTCAAAAAGAGAGATCTATTTATAATAAATCTTTCAGGAACAGGAAAAGACAACATGTTATCTGTAATGAAACACCTTGTGGCAAGACAAACACTCAATAGCACCAGCTGGGTCAGACCGCTTGCCAGTCTATCTACACAAGCTGTTCCTCAGCAACCACATCACCTCTGGAGGAGCATGTACTGACCAAGCGAGTGCTAGCTGGAGGAGGAAAGCTTCCTTCTCTTCACTGCATTAACCACTAACATACTTTTTCCCTCTATTTGGGCAATTGTAAAGGGCATGAGGAACATAGAGATATCATAGGTTATGTAGTATAGAAAATCTGCCTATAATTTGTTACTCTGTTATTATCAAAGAGGTTGTGGGATTCCTGTTCAAAGAATTCAAAATTCTGGGGAGTTAAAGGTAAACTCAGGTAACAAAGGACTGAACATTTAATTTAGCTCAAAATTTAGTAAGTGAAAAACACAACCTATTAATAATTTGCAGGGCATAAGCCTTACAGTCAAAAAGTAATTACTTCTGTGTTACACATAACAATTGTGAAGATTCATCAGTATCTTCTTGAAATTATGCCACAAACTGATCTCTGTTGAGCTCCCATACACCTGAGAGATTAATTTTATGCATTTGAAGGAGGGGTAAAAATAGTCATTTTTCAGACCAGTGATGGTGAAATGAAATGAAATCTAAGAAAATAGCTCTCTAGGAATAACACCACCAGGTGTTCTATTAAAAAAAAGTACCAAAAAAGCTGAAGTATTGTAATGTCCAACCTGCCATTGCCACCTGACATTATAGAACTGGAATAACTGCACAGATACACAATCCATGGATCCCTCTCAAAACAGGACCACAGTTCTAAATTAATACAAAAATCCAAAATGTCTAAACAGTGTATATAGGATAAAGTGATAAAAACTTTTCCACATGCTCTCAGTTTTATTTTTTTCACAGTTCACAGCATTGGTTAGAAAGACAAATTGTAAAAGGTCACTGTCCTGGATTTGATAAAGAGTACAACTCTGAATGCAAAACAAACCAAGTCCAAGAAGCTGGTGTTCCAAAGCACAGGCAAAAGGCAGCCCTAATTTCTGAGATTTACTGAGCTTGCTTACTGCATTTCTTTTTGCAAATAAAATAATGGCCAAGGAAATAAAAAGTGAGGAGAGAAAAGCAGAATATTAATAAAGACAGAGATAAAATAGGGTAGAAAAGCAGTTTATTACTTACCCTCCAGCAACTAAGAGATGTTACAGGGAGAACCTACTCAAACCACCCAGCAAGAACCTCCCCTTTCTAATGATTCTTTAAAGGTTGCCTTTTTTTTTTAACCTGACTCAATCATGCAATTCAGAATATGCAGCTTTCATATGGCTGCTAAACAATTCCTAGAGAGACTCCAAAATATCTCTGCTTATTTTTAAATCTTGTGATATTAAAACTGCTGAGTCAGTGACTTCTGAACCTTAGTCAACAGCAAGGTAGCTGTGAGTGAGAAGTCTGGAAGAGAGTAAAGCAGCAGGAGCGCTGACCCAACCAAAGTTGTGTCCCATGCTCATTTCAGAGCATGACTTACCCATGTAAGCAAGGGCTTTTAAGAACAAACATATATACATTTTGGTTTACAGCAGTGTGGTTGGGAAAGTGATCCAACAGACTTGAGGGGATGGAAATCAGTGTTGCTGTGCAAGGAATATTTGCAGAAATTTTTGCATCCTTTCACAGAAACTCAACCAACACTGCTGTAAAATCAGCTTCCAAACTATAGATGAAAAGCCTAAATGCAAGTTTTACCCTGTCTTCCCCAACTCAATTCGAGTAATAGCCAATAGATCCAGGGTAAGGCTCAGCCTCCTCATTCATGCTGGAGAACATGTTTTCCACTCCTCTTCCTGTGCAGAAAGGAAAGGCTTTCTATTCCTATTTACATTTGTCTTTCTTTTTTCCATCCCCATGACTCCTGTATCTTTTTCACCCCAAAGAAGTCTGTAGTTATGCACAAAAAAGACTGATTATGTCAAGTCTTTAAATACTGTGGAAATAGTTCAGTCTTAAACATGTGTCATACTGAACACTCTCTTTTGACACATTTTACTTAAGAGCTGACTCACCATCTCTTTTTTTTTTTTAACTTGTCCTTTAACAGAGTAAATATTTCTGTAAGAATTTTACAGTATATAGCCTCTTTCCTACTGAAAAAAAGTGTGATGGAGAGTTTCTTGCTTCATTGCTGCTGTACAAAATGGAAACTACAAGTAGTTTTATGACTTATCAAAATCATTTAAAAAATTACCAAGGTTATAGCCTTCATGTAGAAACCTCTAATGCTACATCAGTTACTAGAGGATACGTAGGGATATTTTGTAGACTTAGTGTTTTTTCAATACCTCCCAGAAAAAAAATTTTCTAAATATAAACTCAGTGCTTATTCCAACACAAGATACTGTATTTAGCTGATTTTTTTTCAGTTCAAAATATCAAAGCCTCAACTGGGAAAAACAGTTTTAAACTGGGAGAAATTAGAGGCAAAGGAACAAAAAGATAAGATATCCTGCAGTAAACAGAGTTTCAAAAACCAGTAAACAAACAAAAGAGACAAAAGCAGCACAAAATGCAGAGGATGATTAAAAACACAAGAGAAACGGAAGGAAGCAACAAAGCCAGCATAGCTCTACCTTTTCCAAAATGCAGATAAATCAATAGCAAATACATAACAAATAGCCTCTAATTAAAGACAGATAAACCATGAGCCAAACTACTGATTCAAGAATCGGAATGCAAAAACACAATTACTGAAATCTACCGAGTATTTGCCAAACAGGAGGAAAACTACATGCAAACCAGATACAAAACAATCAAGGGAAATAAGAACAGGAAAGTAGTTCTACTCCAAGTAACTTAAGGAAGGATTCGACAGATCCTGGCTCTGTTCAAGCCAGTCCACGTTTCCCCAGCAGAGCTCAGCTGTGGGAACTGGTTGACCAGGGGAAATCAGTTAGATGCTTGCATTGCTAGATGCTTATGCAGTAAAGATTAGTTTGTTTTAGCAGACTGACATGGGAGAACGAAGAAGAAATAAGAAAAGCTACTTCCTTTGCTTCGCTACTGGCACATCTATCTGGTTAAAAAAAAAAAAAAAAAAAAGCATAAAACTCTACACTAAAAACCAAACAAAAAAGCCCACCCCCATTCCACCCTGAAAGTGAACCCTAATGGGTATAAACATTGTGCAGAAAATTACTTCATAGCTGTTTAAGTGAAGGGGGTGTTTTCACACAAATGAAATCAGATCAGCCAGGTTAGAACACATTAATACATATGAGCAGCAGTCCCAAGATGTATCTCACACGAGGACTTTACACAGGAAAGCTCTTTCACGCTAATGAGCTGTGGCCAGCCCAAACATGTCCAGTGTTACATAGGATTGTCCTGTGACATTTTGTTGGAAAGGATGTAAGACAGTTGACTGGCTTTTGGGTTCATCCTTACTGTGTTCTGGCAAGTTCTCAGAAATAAGAAATTCCCTTGTTTTAACAGAATTTTTAAGGTATGGATTGAACAGTGCTTTTTCACTGAAATCTTCCAGCTTTAAAACTTCTTCAGTATCATTTTCTTCATTTTTCATTAAAGTCTGTTGGGATTCACATAAATCACCTTCCAGCATTTCTATGGGTTGAATTTCCTTCACTGGTATCAAAGCTGAATGCATTTCATTTCTTACCTCTTGATCAGTAATTATATAAGGCATGAATGGTGAAAAACGTTTAGCAACTTCAGTTTCTTCATTGTACAATATCTTTTTATCTCCATTAATCATGCCTTTTGCATTAATAACAGTACATTCAGAAACACAGTTTTCGCAATTCATTAGCAGTGATCCTTCTTGACTTTCTTCAGGTAAACAGTGTTCCAAAACACTTACGTCTTCAAAGTCTATGGTTTTAGCCTCAGATGTCACTCCCTTCAAAAATGAATTAGTCTGTCAGTACAAAGAGATAAATTGGAAAATTACATAGGCATAGATAATGTATTAGGTTATTTTTAAAATACATAAAATATTGCAATTTGAGCTCTGTTTGACTCTTAATTTAAAAGTGCATTAATAGTTCATGTGCATTTCAGCTGGGATGCAGTTATATGTGAATAAGCACTAAAAATGACAATGTTATTCTGTCAATTTGTTAAACACTTTCATATTAGGTTTTCTGTGCTTAATAAAATAGTTTCAATGGAAGCTTAGAATCAGGCTCAGACTGCTTCTATCTTTTCCACTTCTAACCAGCCATTTTTCAGACAAAAGTTTACATCCCATTCTCCACAGATTAAACTTTATATGTAAACCTGCTCAACATCATTCAAGTAAAGATCAAAGGTTTAATAACAAAAAATTATCCAACAATAAAAAAGACAGAAATGTTAGTACAATAATATACCAAATCTTATTCTATGTTGCACTGTATTTTTCGTGGAGAAGGAAGGAGATACCCAGATGTAAGCCCCATCCCTGGAAACATCCAAGGTCAGGTTGGACGGGGCTCTGAGCAACCTGATCTGGTTGAAGATGTCCCTGCTGATGGCAGGGGGGTTGGACTAGATGACCTTGAAGGTCCCTTCCAGCCCAAACCAGTCTGTGATTCTGTGAGCATATTTAATTGACTTTATTTAATAAACCATGTCCACCAATCACTTTATAACTTCAAAACATTATTTCTCATTATCATGTAAGAATTAAATGAATATACTTCACGAAGATGCACCTTTTCCATTAGTTTGAAATACAGTGAAAAGCACTGTATAGCACTTAAACAGAGGAATGA
The DNA here is from genome assembly GCF_000700745.2 of Antrostomus carolinensis. Taxonomy (NCBI): domain Eukaryota; kingdom Metazoa; phylum Chordata; class Aves; order Caprimulgiformes; family Caprimulgidae; genus Antrostomus; species Antrostomus carolinensis. Next base: position 33,433 of record NW_010340735.1, on the reverse strand, counting down.
AACTCAACTTTTTTTTTTATTTAGTCATAAAATTACTGTCAGAGAAGGACTTCTCTCCATTTGATCCCTTCTTTAATACGTAAAATTGCAATTATTACCATAGATGCATCAAGAGGCCATTCCACTGCAATGCTCTCTGCAGGATTGGGTATATCAGGCCAGCAAATCTTTTTAAACCTATTGTTGAGAAAGGAATTTTAGTCAAATGGTGATGAAAGACCTTGCTAAAAATAAAAGAAAGAAATCTGCAGAAAGCCCAAATACTGCTAAAACACCAATCTTTCACAAAGGAAGTCGAAAAATACATGAACACAATCTTTTTCATTACAATTGTTTTCCCTCACATTCATTTTTATTACAAAAGATCTCAACACGTAAAAGTCTTGGGTCACAAAGACATTGCAGAAAAATTACTAATGCACAAAAACATGGAGTTTTTATTATATAGTAGATCAAATAATAACATGCCAAAATAAGGCTGTATTCAAAACCTACTGTGTCATGTTTTGGCGTGGTTCTTCAGTGAAAAGCCACCTCAGTTAGACTTTGATCTAGGAAAGTGTCCCTAGAACTACACCACGCTAGAGCTACCCTGAGTTCTTACATTAACAGCAGATAAATGATGCTGACTGACGCTGCAGTTTATGACTGTCCAATGGAGTAGTAAACAGGAAACAAAATGAATCAGTTATTGATACTGGGAATATATGTAAATGAATGAAAACCAGGCCATAGCTTGACTTTTCACATTGCAATTTGTTCTACACAAGAATATAAACACTCAACTACATCCCAAAATAGTCTCCGCAATCAAAACACAAGTTTCTTACTATTGTAAAAATTCAGAATACACAACACAGATGAAAATGTAAAGGAGCTGGAAACTATACTTACTACTTCAGCTATACTTATTACCTGATGCTTCACATGACAACAATCTTGGCTCTAATAGCTTAGAACACCCTAAAATAGTTAAGATGTTTAACCTTCTTATTAAGTTTCAGCCAAATAACCCAGTCACTTTTCATGCTAAAGAAAAGCACATTTTATGACCTAAAAAAATCCTCACAGTCATCTCTGGGATGTTACAGCATCCCCATGCTCTGGGAAGCAATTTTAAAATCTGTCTGGAGACATCTGTGACAGCAGATAAAAGGACTGTGAATTATGTACAGATATGGATCAATGGCTCAAGCATGCAAATGCTTTCACATGATATAATTTCTAGCTTCTTCATGACTTCTTTACAGCTCCAGGGAAGTGTCACAAACTAACAAAAGTAATATTAATGTAGCTAAGATAAGCAATAGGAGTTATGTGAAACGTGTTCCAGTAGTGTACTAGCAGACACATTAAGAGTGTCTGGGAAACTTTATTTTTGGTATTATTAACTTTTCAGTAACTGGCTTAAAGTATGCACCCCTCACCTGATTAACCATGGAACTGCAACTGGCATGTAGCATTTTCCATAAACTGATGGAAATGTTTCTCCTATTTCTTTTGTTAGGATTTACTGCACCTTCTAAAATTAGTATTTCTTTTTGGACTGTAGCACATTAACTACAGTTACATGATAACCTGTATGTTTAGTTATTTGTTATTCCAATTGCTGCTTATTTTCTTAAATTGACATTGGCTTGGAATATCCTTTTCAAAAGCACTTGTAAGATATATAAAAATTTGCCTTTACAAGTTAAAATTAACTCATTGCATTCAGGTTTAGAAGGTAGAAAACGTACTCACGTGCGTTTTTTCAAAATGCATGTTATCCAAAGGCCTAACAGAAACAGCATGCTTAATCCAACGGGTAGAGCAATGAAAATGACATCTTCTTTATCTTTAGGGAGGTTGGAGGGGGAAAAAAAACACCCACAGATGTTTATAATTTCTTTATGTACTCCCTTAAGACAGCAATTTTCAACATCCAAGTCACCTAATTAGCAAATTTCTAAAGAGCTCTGTCAAAACTAGATAAACTTACTGAGAACACTGTATGGTATTCATCAGAGAATCATAGAATGGTTTGGGTTGGAAGGGACCTTAAAGATCATCTAGTTCCAACCCCCATTGTATTCATTGTACAATATGTCAAAAGATGAGTATTTTGAATCAAACAAGTCACCATTACTGAGCCAGAAAAGCAGCTCCGGATGAGACTTCTCAGGATCTTTTAGGAACAGATGTATTGCATTTTAAAATTTCCTTTATTTAGTAGAATCACACTATAATTGATATTGGAGGGGACACCTGTAGGTCACCTCATCCAACTTTTGAAATTAGAATCAGGTTGGCTTAGGGTCATACCAAGCCAACCTTTGAAAGTCACCTAGAATAAAGAGTCTACCATCTCTTTAGGCACCTGTTGTTTTAAAGTCACGTAAAACTGCCATATAGTGACACAGTGCCATAACTGACAGCATGCAAACTGTTGCCCCCACAAACATTCATAGTATTCCACAGCTTTTTTGAGAGGAAAATGAAGATTTGGGGTTTTGGCTTCTTATCTTGAGGTTTCAGTTTGTGAAACAATCAGTGAAATTGAGTTAAATTCAGCTAGTGTTGGCAATTCTTCCTCAATTCATTTAACACTAATAAAAAAAAAAAGCCTAAACAATAATATCCTGTATTTCTTACTCCCAAACCTGTTTTTGAAATGGTAATAATTAACCTAGAATATTACTTACTGAATTTCAAAGTCTTGAAGGTTTTTGGCTCTCCACTGGTTCCACCAGCTTCATTGCTTGCCATGATATAGACAGTGTATTGCGTATTAGCCTGTAAGGACTTCAGTCTGTACTGCAGAACATCAGAGTTCACTGTTTCATCTTTTTGGGAGAAGATTTATATCAATAAACACACAAAACAGTGTCATGTCAGGGAACTGTACACTTATTCAGCATCTTTTACAATGACAGATCAGAAAGTATTTTAAAGACAAATTGAAATACAAAGCGACCTTATCAGTCCTTTAATAGAGAAAACTTAAAACTACCAAACGATGTTTATCAATGCTACTTAAAAGTTCAGGGCAAAAAAATAAGCCATTATGTATTTACTTCTAAAAATAAATACACATTTTTTTTTGCTAATATTAAAAATGGGCAAACTATTATCTCCTATAGTTTATTTTATAATCTAAAACAGGGCTTTGAGAACTTTATTTCCTGGAACATAGATGCAGAAATTAAGAACTTAAAACAGGTTCTGCAGGTGAAATTTAACTATATTTCTAGTACATGCAGTTAAGACACTGATCATTCAAAAGGATGCAATCTATCAGCACTGGGATATCACCCCAATAAAGTCAGAGAAAATCCAAAATCAACCGGAATTTTTTTTACAGGTTTCAAAATGCTTTTCTGAATAGAACTCAACATCTCCAGTATGTTCCCCGTTACTGGAATTAGTATAATATGCTTCACTCTTACTTTTTTTTTTTTTTTTAAAGCATACATCATAACATTCTGTGTCTACAAACAGTATTAAAAGCATGTTCATATTGTAAAATTAAAGTCACTAAAATATTTTTCTGGTGCATAAATTCAAAGCCAACTCACGTCATCATTCAGTTCAGCATTTCCTGCAATATATGCTGCCATATGCTCTGAGATTCAATAAACTGAGTTGCTCTTAAATCAGTAAGGGGAAAGTGAAGTTATAGAGTTAAAAGGCCATCAGTGAAGTGACCTTGGCACTAATTTCATGTTCTGTTCTTATCAAAAGGATGTGACATCAGAAAAGCCTCAAAAATCAGTACACCAGCACAACAGGGGTTTGCCATTTAAATTTAACTCTCCTGAGTTGCTCCTTAAAACCGATTTCCTAAAAATAAGTAATCTGAACCCCTAAAATGGGCACAGTCTGCTTTACATTAGAAGTAATATGGAGTCATATGGGTCCATAACATGAAGCTGCATGTCTTCAGGATGACCCTGTACAAAGCAGTCAGCATTAAATTACTCAGAAACCAACATGGCTGGGGAAAATTGCATGTAGAGGACTGAATCTGACAGAAATAATTGGCTTCCTCTTTCTAATTTAAAAATTACCAAGAATACCCTTGCCCTGGCTTCAAACTGGATATCCAGAAGCAACTGAAAACCTCACAAGGTTTCTAAGTTTGAGATCTTTTTTAAAAAGGATTACATTAGGTTATTATTATCTGCCAACAGTGATGTCTAAAACAAAGGAGGAAAAAGAACCATTTCTGAAGCATTGAATGATGCAACAGCATTCCTCATAAACTATACAGGAATAAGACCTTTAGGTCACCAAAACACTTCTAATAAAAGATGCTGCTGAGATTTAGGCTAGAGAAGTTCTAAATAGATAGAATTATACTGACATCTTGTATGGACACTACTCCCTGAGGCAGGAAATTGACAATATGCTCAAAAAGTTATCTATCAGCCTCAAGAGCAGAAAAGCAATACCAAGCACAGAAAACAAGCACATTTGAAGAAATTAATCTAAAAACTATGTCCAAATGAACTATTTATTGACAGCTTATTTTAGCTTCTTGGCTGTCATTTGTTATTTTGCTTTTATTATAAAACTGACTGTAAAAACATTTTTACGAGAAAATTTCCACCACACTGTTCCAGAAGCTGAGGGCTTGGAAAGGCATCCTTCCATGGACATGCATGGAATTTATAAATTCACTAAACCCTTGCAGGGTTCAAATTCATTAAGTGACTCTCCAATATATTATAGCTCCACTTCAGCTCCTCTGCTTCTGTCATGACTTTTTCTATTGGCTTCAGAGGTATGTCACAATGGAAGAGAGATCTGAAGATGGAAGGAGACTAGTACATATGTAAAAGGGGAATACAGCAAGTATTTGACAAATAATACTCTCTAATTTGGCATAATCCTGCAAATTTGATTTTTTTTTTTACTGTTAATGGAGAACAATCTGCAAAAAGCCTCTCATACATGAGTTTCCGTCCTGGTTTGGAAAGGGAAGAGGAACGATAGTGCTGCCATATACTGACTAAATTTATCACCTGGAGATCCATCAGATTTGCATCTGAGAGGCAAAAAGGACAATGTGGTCAACAGTCATGGCTTTACTACCATGGGCAGTAAAATACTAATAGCAAAAAGATTGAGAGCAAGCAGAGCTGTACAGAACAAAGAAACTGAGCATGAGTACACGTGTAGTATTGAAACAGGGACTATTCACTAGAATACCCCATCATTTCAGTTAAACCTACAAAAATTTTTAATCTTTATGTAAACTGTATTTTAGAACCAGTATTTTCAGACATATTTATAACATAAAGTAACAAACTGTGCTAAGAACTATGAAAAAAACTATCTTCAAACAGCAGATTGTCATAACCCTGTGTGTTGGGTTTGTGTGCGGGGCTGGTTTTTGGTAGCGGGGGAAGGGGCTATAGCAATAGCTCCTGTGAGAAGCTTTGCGAAGCTCCCCTGTCTCCAAGGCAGACCTGCCTCCAGCCTAGGCTGAGCCAATCCGGGATTGCAAAACACCTCTGTGAATCCATATTTATGAGGGGAAGAACCAGTTTGGTGAGGAGAGAGCAATAGGAGAGAGCAATCAGGAAACATCAACAAAAGACCACCAACAACTGGGAGAGAGAAGAGGGAAAGTGAGAGAAAGGGAACCACAGACACTCAGGTCAGCAAGCAAAAAAGAGGAGGAGGAGGTAAACGGAGTGCCCTGCAGCCCATGGAGGTTAACTGTGGAGCAGATACCCACATGTGGCCCATGGAGGACCCTGGACCTCCACTGGAGCAAAGCCTGTGCCCAAAGGCAGCTGTGACTATGTGGAGAGCTCATGACAGAGCAGAAGACCCCAGAGACACTCATGCCAGAGTGGGGGAAAAGAGGTGCACTGGACTGGAGACCTGTCTCCAGCCCACGGAGGTTCCCATGCAAGAGCTGGGGGCTTCACCCAAAGAAGTCCATGACTCCGCGGAAAGCCCGCATTGGAACACTTTGTTCCTGAACTCTTTTAGACATGGGAGGGACCCCACACTGCAAAGAGCAGCAGAGACGAACTGACTGCAACCCCCATTCCCTGTCCCCATGTGCTGCTGGCAAGGAGAAGGTAAAGAAATCAGGAACAAAGTAATTTGAGCCTGGGAAGAAGGGAGGAGTGGGGGAAAAGTGTTTCAAGATGTGGTTGTTATGTCTCATTGTCCTACTCTGATTGACTGGTAACAAATTAAATTGATTGTTCTTCCTCAAGTCAAGTCTGTTTTGCCTGTGACCATAACTGGTGAGTGAGCTGTCCCTGTTCCCTGTCCTCATTTTGACCCACGATCCCTTTGTTGTGTTTCTCTCCCCATCTCACCAGGTGGGGGGAGTGAGTGAAGGACCTTATGGTCTTATCTGTGGCTGAAACCATGCTACCCTGTTGAAAGCGTTGATGTTTAATGTATACTTACTCAATTCTTTTCCATCTTCAGGTTTATAAAATATCGTATAGTTCCTAATAAATCCATTTCTTTTATCCTTTGAAATCTCCGTCCATTTTATTGTAACTTCATTTTTCCCTGGAATGCCCGTGTCAGCCACAGGTCCTTCTGATGGCTCTACACAGAAGCATTACAAATTAGAAAAAGTAGTAAAATAGTCCAAGTACCGCAACGTTAGCCACCTGTGTTACTTCACACATACCAGCAACATCAGGTGCAACAAATGTACAAGTAAATATGTCATCTCAGTGCTCTGATATAGCCCTTAACTCTTCTTATCCTCTTTAACATGTGATTTCTTCTGACAATACTTCCCCTCATCTATTCTGGTGTTTGCATAGTTCTCAGTGTTATGCACTCATGGTGGTACTCAGGTGCAAGGTCATTCTGTATGCAAGACATCTCTGGCTGACCTGAGATTCAACTGGGGTCTCCAGCTTCTCAGTCGTTGCCCATTACATTAGAGAAAGTCTTTCTCCTTATACAGCCTCTCATGCCTTGCTCATAGCTTTGAAGCAAGAGTTCTCTGTGCTCCAGTTTTAAAACAATTATCTTCCTTCTCATTCTCTGACCATCTTTAGTACTGTCACAGCTCCCTAGAAACAGGAAAGCACTCAAAACAAAGTTCTAATTGTGCCAGTATTACTCAAACATAAAATACTCCATTACCTCCTTCTAGTAATTAAAACCGTTTACTAGTGAATTGTACTCTCTGTGCATGCACTCTTACATAGACACCTATATAGACACCCACACAAATTGGCATTTTCACCTGGAACCTTAAAATTACCAGTAAACTACATTCTTGGAGCCGGCTGTATAAATCACTGATTTCACATTAAACTTCTACAAACAAAGGAATCTTCCTCCATTCCTCCCCTAAAGCACCATTTCATCCACAGTGTCTATCCAATCACAAACGTCATGGCTTCTGAATATTTTTTATGTGCAGGACTGCAAATACTTTGTTACATTATAAAATTTAACAAAAAGCAAGCTTTTCAAACCATCCATTTTATTCTGTCAGTAGAATTTCCTCATGTATTTGGACTGATTAATGCAGTCAAACATTAAAATAAGTCTAACTATATATCTAAATGAGCTGTAACATTTAAGAGATAGCCAGTGTAAAAACCTGTTTCATCTTTGTAGCTATACATTTTCCAAGTGCTTTGTATATAGTATGTAAACTTCACAAAAAATGACTGGATTCAAGCAGCAATGTACCTGTATCATTCAGTACAAGTTTTCTTTACTGAACAATTCAGTAGCTAATCTATGAACAGAAATCAGGAAGCCCGAATCCTGTTTTTTCTCAGCATCTACATCTCTCCTTCATAATGCCAGAACCAGACTGCTCAAAGATAATACAACCTGTCTGTAGAGACAGACTACAGTGCACCTTTCACAACATTATTCATTTAAAATACGTACTTTTTTCTTGCACATAAGCTTGTATGGAATATGGAGCTGCTACTTTATTTCCATAGAGAGGATACACCGAGATGTTATAGCATATAAATGGTTTGAAGTTTTCTGTAAAGGAAACAAAGGAATATTTATGTACAATTCTCTATATGAGATTAATACAATAATTAAAGTTTTATTTATTATATTTAAATTATCAATTATTTACTTGAAAGCTCATTATTGCCCTTAACATAATGAATTTTATTTAGTAGCATTCATAAGAACACTTTGGTTTTGACTCATTTTTCACTAGAAATACTTTGAATAGGTAATTATACTTCAGGCTCATACAGCTTCTCTACACAAGCCACTTACTCATCTGGTAACAGTTTAAGGTTTTGGAGGAAGTTTTTATTTTCAAATAACCAGTATAAAATTATAAAAATTCCAGTATTTTTTTTTTTAATTTCACATATCTTTAGCTTTACTGCTCTGCAGAAGAGAGTTTTGTCTCATGCATCAAACAGCTTAAAAGGTACAATAGAGCCCCAGCTCTTAACTCCGTGTTAATGTTCCAGTTAGGTGAACAGCAGATCTGCTTCTAATCATTTTGATTCAAAAGTACAACTGCCCAAGTGAAATCTCTGCAGTAGAATTTTATGTTTCAAGATGCAGTTCAATCTCCTGGAAATGAAGTTTTGAAGTCTGAACAATCCAGCAGCCAAGTAACCAAGACGGTGCATCCCCAACTTAAAAGTAACTCTCATAAACTTGGAGAGAACACATTTGTGGTTTTATGCCCCGTGGGATGAAAACAGTGTAAAGGGTTTCCTAGACCATCCCTCCTCAAGTTATGCAGTTTATTTAGAAAGAAAAAAGGCTATCAACAGATCCCTGCATTAAATCAGCTCTCTGCTGCTTTTTCAGCCCCTTACACCCATTGCAACCCAATAAAAGTTACAATGGCCCACATGTTGTCCTTAAATAATACCACAAAAGAATGCCAGAATCAGGCCTGAATAACAGTAAAGCCTGAATTTGCCTTGAAGTTTCTAATGTGATTTGTGCTAAGGGTAAACAAAGATCTCCTAATAATGCTGAGGAGGAAAGCTGGGTTTTTAAATATATTGAGAACAGCTATAAATAGCATTTATTCCTCATAGTAAAATGCTGAAATAGTGCAATTTTCAGCATAAGACTCAAGCCTCACGTGTCTCAATTCAATGTGTAATAAACTACTCTTGAATTTTACTTCAAGCAGATTTTTGTTTAATTTGTTTTACTGTAGCACAGAATCAGTATTTAAATCACTGTTGTCTAAGCCAGTAAGAAAAATTTCATGGGCAAGCTAGCTATATTCATCGTTAACAAACCAAGTGCTCCTTGTCACTTAAGAAAATGCAGGGTACTTGTTTTCTGAAAACTCTGGAAATTATTTTTCCTTGATGTAGGATTCAGAAAGGTCCTTACATGAACACAAACTGCTTTCAAATTTGATAAATTTAATTTCACTACAGGACAACCAAAGAAAAAAAAAAAGCAAATGTATAAAGAAAACCAGATTCATTTCATTAGCTAAAGGGGATGTGCATGGGATAGTCACACTGACATCAACTTTCACAGTTTTGCCTTTGCATGTATCTCTCAAACTCTGCACATTGTTTAATTTCTCATTGAAACTGCATACACATAGCCAAAGCATGAGTTCTCAGAGAGAGTCTCTGTTAAAAAAAGTCATCCCCTAAAACAAGAAAGTGAGCAGATGCACCTATTTGTCAGTGCATCATAAGGCCACTGAAACCTCTTAGAAATGCCTTGAGTCATAATACAGAAGTGATACTTAACATACCAGATTGACCAGTCACTCCACTTGCTTATTTTAAAGTAGAATTCTCCCTCAAAATCTCTTCCAGGTTTCTTGTTCTCTCTTTAACATACATGAGGGCACATGATCTTTTCCCATCTTCAAATTCATTTTTTTGGTTCTAGATTTCTCTGCTATAATAGTGTACATCTGTCACAGGCTTCCCTACTGGAAGACTCATGGCATAAAATCGAGCCACAGAAGTGCTTAAGCATGAAATTCGTAGCCTGATCTTACATGGGAGCAAACACTATCTTGCACGTTGCGCGAGAATTTGAGAGAGTTAAAACTGCTATTCAATTACATGTGAAGATTTCCATAAAGCATGTAGTAATACTTTTTTTTTTTTTTAAATGGTCTGAGGAAAGCTGGATGAGTTCATCCTTGTTTGTTCTTTCCAAACTACCTATAAATAAATATACATAAGTATATCTGCACACTGTTACAGCTGAAACTGACAAATGAACATACTTTTGTTAGTTTTCCAGTTTGTAGAATTTGACACATATTGCCATGATCTACCAAAAGGATCTGTCTCCAATTCCTCATACCACTCAATTACATATTCGGTTACTTCTGGTTTGGAGGTTATCCATTCCACAACCACTTCTTCATTTGTTGTAAAGGTCCTCACTGTCTCAATAATCTGAGAAGCTAAAAAATTAACAGAAAAAGTCAGCAATTCTATCTTCATAAAAACTGCAGCAAGAAAATTCATTTATATCAAGCTGAGATTGTTTCTTTAGAAGATGATGGGACTTAATCAAGTTGAAAAAAAAAGTTTTCAAAGGTACTTTATACCTATGTTCACGTGCATGTACTCAAAATACTTTAAAATTAAGTATATAAGAATTATTACAATGAAAAGTGGCAGGAAGGGATTGAGGAAATGATACTCGAGGAGATTTACACATACAGAATGAAAGACCAGTCTCTTTTAGGATTTGAATTTTACAGTTTGTAAAATTTTACAAACCAATTTACTGCCAATATTACAGGTAGTGCAGATAAGCAAATTTTGATTGAGATGACAAAGGAAATAAAAAACAGGAAATCAAGTCAGCAAGGTCACAATTGACAGTGAAACAAAAGTGAACCATCAACTTGCACAACACAGGTAACAAAAGTGAATGAAATCCCAACCTGGCAAAGCACAGGGAAGAGATATGTCTGTAGGGAAAAGAAGCATGTCACAGCAGGGAAAAATCAGAAAACCACTGACTGTGAGATACAGAAGTGGTAGAGAGGTAGTCACCAACCCCCAGGACAAGATGATATCAGGTCTACATATCCAGTTCTCTGATTAGACTAGAATTTGATTGAGCAATTCCAGGGGAATATTTGCATTTTTTTCCTGAACAACTGATGTAGAAGTGATTCAAGTATGCTAAATGCAACCTCTCTTCCAAATCATGGGTAGGCAGCAGGACAATGCAATACAAGGCTCACAGAGATATCAGAATTAAATACAAGAGCCAAGGAACACAACTGTTGTGCTACAGCAGACCAGCTTCCTGACTCTGGCAGTGAGTGGGACGGGGTACTTTGGGAACGCATATGAAACGAGAATAAACACAACGTTTCTCTCTCTGCTTCCACTGATGCATCTAAGGGACTTCTATTAAACACATATTTTAATTATGTTGTTAAACGCACTGCAATAATGCCCTGCGGTAACCAATTTTATGACCTAGCAGAGAGATGAGGCAGAATTGGGTGGGATTCTATAAATTTATTTGGGAGGTCCACGGTTAAAAACAAAACAAAACAAAAAAAAAACCCTCAGATAGTAATAAAATAGAAATTCTAATAAGATATTAGAAAGGGTTGATATCTTAACAACTATATCCCAAAACAAAAACCCCAACAATAATAGTCTATAACAAAAACATATGTGATAGCAAAATATGACAACCAGATAATACTATTCTAGTAAAAAGTAATAGAATATATAGCTTTGTACATAATACAGTTCTATATACATAAATCTATTACAAAAGTCCTTAGCACAATTTTGCTTCCAGTATAACAGAACTTAAATAGATGTCAGGAAGGTAATTCTTTTATTAATGAGAAAAATAAATCATGATATTGAGGAATCTTACTTTTTTCATCAGTGGACGGAATCCTCAAAATAGCTTCAGGAGAATTTCCGGCAGAGTTATGGGCAGTAATAGATACTATATACGCCTCTTCATTTAAAATTAAAGTAATTTTCTTATCAGTAGAGGTGTCTGTCATTTTAAGTGCAGCATTGTTTTCTGGAAAATACTGTATTTCGTAGTCTAGAATTCTCCCAGAAGGTGGAAAGCTGTTTAATGGCTATTAAAAAAATATGCAGTATTAAGTGTTTCACAGTGTTATTCATATAATCAAATGTCTATGCTCTATTAAATAGTCCAGATCTAATTACAAATTGACAATACTATATTTAGAAAAGCAAGGTACTCTCTTCAGTCCCATCTTCAGGACAGTTAGCTGCAACAGATTCATTGAAGGAAAGGTTCAAAAGTCAAATACTGAGATTCGAAACACAAAAGAGCCTCTGATCACTCTACTAGATGATTAAAATGAATTTAAACACAGCTTTGGTTAGCTGTATTATTATTTAAGAGGAGTTGTAAGGACTTTCAATCAGATTTTCCAGTGATCTGAACACAAATGAACTCTTTTTTGCACAGATTACAAAGCACTATTCATTTACCATTCAGATAACAAAAGCCTTTTCAATTCTGCTTTAGTTCAGTGAGGTTTTTTTCTGATGACAGAAAAACACCCTGTCAGTTACAACACTAAATATTTCAATGCAACATCAGCCACAGGATATCAATACGATTATCATTTCAGAAAAAGAGTATATACCTTCCACATAAGATGTACAAATCTACTTCCAGCTGAGTGTGAAGACTCAATTACCCTCCACAAGTCCACTTTTTCTGAAGGAGCTATTTAAAGACACAAAAATATCTTGAAATTTGTTGTTATATTAAAAAGATGGTGTAATATGGTAAAAACAATCAAAAGATTTCAAAAACACAGTCTGAGAGCAACTTATTAAAAAGAAGTTTTCCCTTGTGTAATGTTGAACTTTTTAGTACAGTTTCTCTCTTTCCACAAGTTTCCTCCTGCTTTCTTCTATTTGTTTTGTTCTAGAGGAGATTCTTCTAGTCTTGTTTTATAACTAGCAATTTAATTTCTCTATTTATAATGCATTTTATTGGACATACTTGCTACACTACATTTCTCCTACTATCCTACTTAGCAATGTTGAGTCTCCATCTACACTCTTCATTTTTCCTCTCTTCACTGTCTATTCACCCATTTTCTCTCTCAGCCATATGTTGCTTGTATCACCTTTCGTATCTCCTCCACTCCTTGCTCTTGTCTTTCAGTTTTCCCACTTCTATATTTAAACAAAATACATATGTTCTGTTTAAACAACAGAATTTTAAATTCAATAGACTGATAATATGCTGAAAACACAGCTTTCCATTATTAAATCCTAATGCCCCAAAGTATAAACAAAGAAAAACTTTACTAAATAGTTAGCCTACCTTTCTCTTCTGTGCTTGCTGTTTTCCCTCTACTCCATTCACTCCAGAATATTGACACTACACTGCTACACCGAATGGCAACTGAATATTCTGTGGAGTCCCACAGACCTGTGAGATTACATGATCTTGTTTTCTCTGCAGAATTAAGTGAGACAGTGACAAATTCCTGAAAGCAGATATAAGAACAAAAGTTATTTGCTATAAAATTGCATGCAGATATATGACAGTCGTTTAAAAAAAAAAAAAAAAAAAATGCAGTTTTCATGTTTCCCACCTCACTCTGAAACTCAAAATTATTTGTTTCATATTTCTTTTTTCTGTGTAGCCTTTGAGTGGTGAAGGAAGACAAGAGTATGAGAAATAAATGATGCAGTATTTTCTTGTAAAAGTAATGACAAGGTGAGTAATTTCCTTGCCTTAAAAGGAACCCACTCACATCTCACTGATGGAAGTCAGAAGCTAGTTGTTCCAAAACAAAAGGTGAAAGAAGACATGAAAACCAAGAATTGGAGTTGATGCATCAACTCAGCTGGACTAACAGTGGGAAGCAGCAGAAAACAACAGGAACTATAGAAAGATGGAAGTGTTCATGTTCAGTAGGATTGACATAATCACTATATCAACACTGATGTCTTCTCTTACAAATTGCAAAAATTAATAATTAACAACTTTCCTCCTCTCAAATTTCAGATGACTGAAACAGAAAGATGATAAAATAAATGTTCAAGCTAGCTAAATTCTAACAAGGTCAGCAAAGGTAAGTTTTAGAATAAGGAAGATTCTCTCTTGGGAGCCAAACTGAAGTAGTAGCATCACACAGATTCACAACAGAGCCAAAAACCTACAAAGAAATTCTTGTCTTCCACCAATTGGGCCTTCCAATGAAAAGCGAATCAAACTATAACAATACAAAATGCAGACAGCTACTCCTTTGAACACCATAATGGGAAGTGCATTGCCTAAAGAAACTAAAAATTCTAGTCCATTCTGATCTCAAGAAACTCATAGTCAAAAATACAAAATGCTTCTATGAGAACAAATTCAGGCATCTACAAACCACTGCTGGGTGACAGACTCTTTAGCCAACCTGCAATAAATATGGCTTCAAAACTATTACCAGTCTCCTGTAGAACCTGACATAGAAGTGCAGTCAGCCGAAACTACCTTTTAGATACTTGCAAAAATGCTGTTAACGGTATTTCATTATAATTAGAAACTTAGTATATGCAAGTGGAAAAATAGGTCATCTACTTTTCATTCAGTAAACACAGTTCGTAGCAAACAATTTAGATTGTTTTGGTAGGAAGGCTTAAAAGGTCAGGAAAATATTTGTCATTTGCTCAAACCATTTTTTTTTTTTTTTCATACACGTGCTGACAGAGAGAAAAACAGCTCCTATATGTAACTGATGGTTTGAGGCTGTCTTTGTTGGCTATTGCCATCGGATTGGCTACAGACAAAACTATGAATCATGCCTGTCTAAGATCCTACAGAATTAAACTCACTGGATTTTTGTCTTTACAGATCATGGCTACTATTTTTTCCTCTAGAAAGTCTGTTGAAAAATGTAGGTAAGTTCTGAGAAAGGAACTGGATGTAGACTGCATTTGATAGTGAAAAAGTAGACAGGTTATTTCTTATGCAGATGCTGACAAATGACACAACGCACAATAATATTGTAACTTCACAAAAATATGAATGTTTTGAACATTTGTGAAGGATCCCATATGTATGTAAACATCACAAGGACATCATTGTCTTGACACCAAAGCGATGAACATCTTGAATGGGTCTTTTAAAATAAATATTGATTTCTAATATCCCAGGTGTACCTGAGCCAATCTGCCCATCAGATCATCCCGAATTACATCCTGAATCCAACAACCAATATGTCATATCTGCAGTAAGGACACTTGCCATAAGAATGTGATGAGTATGCTAATTAGAAACATCTTTAGTATCAGGAACTTTTTTTAAAGCTGTGAGGACTACTATTAGTTACCCTGATGAATTCTCTCCCAGAATTACACATTTAATGTATAAAACAGCAAGGTCAAGACAGACATCTCAGTTTAATGAGCTTAAAGAAACAAGCCAAGCAACCTGGTTCATTCTTAAATTTGGAAGAGGAAACAGTAAGACTGCAAACAGAATCACTTCTATACTGAAGAGCATTGGAATAGGCCATCTGAAAGAAGCAAATGACTAAATTCTGTTTTTTCTATAATAGTTCCATTTAAGTGTCAGAAAGACAAGCTCAGAAAAATAACTTCTCTTATTTTCCATCTTTCAAAATTTATACTTTAGTACACTTGAAAAAATAATATATTAGTCCATCTTAATCTGATTCAACTGTTGTGGCTGGGACTAAATGCTGTTTCCATGACCAGAATGTGACAGGAAATAAACCATTTTGACTGACTGTGTACATAATCCCTTAGCCTAAGGTCATCCCTTAGCCTTTCACAGAAATATATTCAGAAGTATGGTATGTACCAAAGGAGACACTGACCAAAAGGAAGTGAAAAATTAATCCTAGACAACAAAATCTTAATTAAGATCATGCATACCTAAATATGCTCCACTAAAATAACAAGGTTTTAATCACTACTTCCAACTACTTCTTGCTTTTTTTCTATTCAGTCTTTCATAACATTAAGAAGTTTGTCACAAAGAAAACAACGATCAGAAGAAAATTTATGTAACTTACCGAGGAGTTTGAATACAAGTTTCTGTACTGAACCTGGCAAATTAAATCTTGTGAAGGAATAATCTTCTCAGGCATTTTCCAGGTTACTGTAAGCAACTGCTTTATACCACTGATTTTTTTAACTGAAAGTATTTCAGGAGGTTCAAATTTCTCTAGAATGGAGAAACAAAAACATTAACAGGAGAGAATGCTTCTGCTTCTATAAAAGTTCAGAATTGCTCTCTCTCTCTCTCTGTGTTCTGAGTCTGATTAATATCTCAATAACATACATCCTATTAGAGTATTCACATGATGGTCTGTTTTATAGACATAACTCTACATATTGGAAATTATCAGTAAGAGAGATTGCACACACAACTGATTTAATGCTGTCAAACCCACTCTCAGACAGATGTGCAGATTTCTTTCATCTGTATCAGCACTGAAGGATACTACTCAAGAGACAACAGCAGGGAAAAGAAATGAAGCAGAGCTGGGATGCCAAAGTCAAGTCTGAACTGCAGATGAGGGAAGAATTCAGTTGAAAAGGATTTGAAGGAGACCATGGGAAAAGAATGGATTAGCACTGAAAGAAGAGATGGCTGATACAGAGGATACAGAAAGCCATGAAGAGACACAGCAGGTCTGAACACAGGGACCAAAGGAGAGCGTGGCTGAAGAGCTGACATAGTGCTGCAGCAAAAATATTCAGTTAAAAGGACTGTTGATTAACTACACCAAAATGAAGAGAGCGTAGCACAGCTAAGAGGGAGAAAAGGTAGACAAAATATTATTATTGTTCCTGGGAATCACACAACAGGTGTTTTTTTAGCACTCCTAACCAGAAAGTAGAATAGCAAAGAAAATGATGGGCAGACTCAGAGAAATTATAGTATCACTACTCATTTACATCCAGATATTGCACGGACATCTAGTAGCACTCAAAAATACAAAAGTACAGTCCAAGTACCACCTAGTTTGATAAAAAGTTTTAGTATATGGTCCTTACTTGTTAATAATTAAAAACTTAGTAATTTACAATGGATACATCAGACATTAGCTTTAAAAAAATACTGTTGTAGTTAGACATTTCATAGCATGCAAACAGCACACTATCATTTTTCACCACCTCTTGGTAAGACCAAGAAACAGATGAAAATTTCTGCTGTACCACCAACCAGTTTGAAGAATTTTACATGGAAAGGTCATCAATTAAAACATAACAAGAGACTCTCTTCAATTAAATTGGAAGCATCAACATCTTGAGGGAAAAAAATGAGAAGGATTAAATATTTTATTAAACCCTAAGTGTCATTTCAGAGACTTCTTAATTTTAGCTAACAATTAAAATCAGATGGCATTTCAAACTGAAACCAATTTAAAACCAAATGAAACATAAATAATAGTTTCAAAACTATTATAATGAAAAATATTTTTTTCATTATTTTCTTCTACGTAAATCAACTTTGATTACACAATTTGTTTCTGAGTTCTCTAACCTGTACGCTACAGGGAGGGAAAAAGAACTGGGGATGGTGCAGTCAGCACAACATATACTGCTTCATCTTTATTTAACTCTTTTTTTTTTAATTACCTATTTTTTCCATAGGTATAGGAACACAATCTGATGAGGCTTCACCCAAAACATTTTCAGCTTTCACCTGAAAACAGAAAGAACTACTATATGGAGTATCTGGGTAATAAAATGAACATGACTCCATTTTGCTTTGGCAGGAGGCCACTGTATTTAGAAGAGTCACCCTTCCTTCTGTCATCCTAAAAAACAAAAGAGAAAAAATAAAAGGAGTTTGAAATTAGGGGATTTTCTTAGAATAACTGGAACTGATTGTTAGGTTATTATTTATACGTTTTTGAGGTTGCAGGATATTTATCTCAGTGAACATCTCTTTAGATGATACATTTGTCCAAACAAATACTCCTTCCTAATTGCACTGCTCCTGCAAATGCATATAAATGGATTGCAAACACTCTATTAGTTTTAATTGCAATTAGTAAGACAACTTTGCAGGAGCAGTAATGAAGAGTAAAAATGCCTTAATCGGATATCCACATGCTATTATTATTTTAAATTAAAATCTCAAAAAGAATTGAAAACATGTATCGCCACACAAGACCTACTTTAAAAATACAGATATATAGACAGATAGATATAGCTAGTAATATGTGCCACATGGCACTATGTGACAACAAGCTTTTATTAATCTTTTACATATAGAGAAAACCAAAAGCCCAATTGTACCACTGCCAAGCTATTACAAGGTAACAGAAATTCAACAGATTTTCCTGAAAGAACAGACTGATAATGTGCTGTCTTTACACCATATATTTTCATTAGTAGTGTGGGATGCAAAACTAACTAAATTTGTTTCATTTTACTGACCCACAGAGAAATTCTTCAATGAATGAAAACTCATATATGGGGCCTTTGTTAAATATTTCATATTATGCAGTAAGCAACCAGATCATTCATGTAACTCAAAAACCAGTCTGAGGTTGGTATTTTATGAGCATTTTTAAGCTAGGGTAAGCCTGCACTGCTGCGAGAGGAAGCAGTCTTACCTTCCCTAACACACATAGCTGTTTGCTTTCATCCACAGCTCTCTGCCCCCATGTACTAGTGCTTTTGTTGTCATATGGTAAACTCATCCAGATTGTGAGTTATCTGGATTAAAATCAATGGTTAGATTTTCCTGGAAATAGTTCTGCAATCCAATTCACTGTGTGGTTAAAGAAGAATTTGTGCTGGTAGAGGAAGGAACAATATTGAAAGTTACTTTCAGTAGCTGTTCTAGTTGATGGTTTCACAAACTCAGCTAAGTTATAAAATGTAGAAATACTAGAAGGAATAAGAAAGTTCCACCAAATGAAGGTGGAATTCTAAAATGGAGATAAAACTAAAGATGTTTTCCTGCCCTACCATTTAAATAAAAAAGATACCATATGCTAGCATAACTTACAATAAGCAAATGTCTCATTTGGAGTCTGAATTTCTTCCACTCCTCAAGAAATTTAGACATTTTAGAAAACTCTTCATCAAATCATATTACTTAGAGTCTTGATTAGGCAGAAAAAGAACACTACAAGCAGCACTATTATGAAGAACAGATTGACAAGTATGTTTGGGCCAAAATCTGTGCTATCACCTTCAAAACTGTATCCGAGATCTGCCTTGGAACAACTCTGACTTCATCATTTTCACATAAATTATGAAAAAGTAAGCTCCTAAACAACATTTAAAATGTAACAGAAATTAGAAGAATCAAGTATTTTGCTTCTATGATGAGGTTACGAAAATACTAAAAAGCATGAGACTACATAATTTGTATTTGAAAATACAAATCCCCAGAGGCAAGCACTCCAAAAAGGACAACTAACTCTGAATCCTTGAACTGAAACTATTACTCCAAAGGTCCCTAGGTTAAACCCTACTGGTGTCAAACAGAATAACAGGCACTTTTATAGTTCTAACTGGGAACTGTTTAAAGCAGAGGAGGAAGCAATCTTTTTTACTCATCCAAAACGAGGATGGTTAGCAACACAGAAAGCTTCTGGGTTACACTCACATAAAGTGCCTCCATTCTCCATTTGTACCTACGCTCGCAAAGGTTTTGATTAGTAATGTTACTTAGAGGAAACAAGTGAGTATTAGTTCTGATGTAAACATTTGTCTGCTGAATATTGGGTTGAGAATGCTCCTTTCCTTCATATAGTATACTGAAAAGGTATCAGATTACAACTTTTTTCAACCAAATTGACTGAATTTACTGAGGAAATGCCATGACTCTGAATTTCATGATGTTTCCAGGCTTTCTTTAAAGAGGAGTCAGGATATGAGGGGAAGGGAGCTGGTGGTCTCACTCTAGCAACCCAGTTCCCAGTACAACCTATACTTACATTTTTCGGTAAAGAGTATAGTTTGTCGTAAGATTTGTTTCTCTTCCTGAAGTCCAAGTGCAGGTAAGTTCAGCATCAAAGTGATAAACGCAGGAAATATTTCCTGGTATGTCCGGTGGAACTACAATGACAAAGGTTAAAAAAAAAAAAAAAAAGTCCAGTAAAAATAAGTTATTTTATTGCACAACTGCTGTTGTTGGTCAAAAAGCAGATTATGGCAAATTTTTTTAAATGTCTGGCATAGCAATTAATTTCATAATTTCTTACTGCCCTCAAAACTCCACATAAAATCAAAATCATTATTTCTTCCCCTGGGGAGACAGGGAGATTTTCTCCAAATCCTTCTCAGAAGTACTTAACTAAGTGGACCTGAGGGTATTTTTGCAGTAACTCATTAACTATCTTACATCAAACCACTACATACATCTGCCCTGAACCTCTAAGTATACCCCTAGCAACACATCTGCAGCTCAAGGCCAGTCCAGAGAGTAAAAGGAAAACAAAAAAACAGCACAAAAGTTCAGGAAAAGGCATTCACTGAGATAAAACTCCTCTTGGCTCTTTCCCAGAATGTCTAACCACATACCCTAAGGAAACCCCTAATCTGAGGAGCCTGCATGACCTCAGAGTGCAGAAGATAACTTCCTGGGAAACATAACTATATGATCTTGAAGAGATCACTAAATCTGCACATTCTTTATCTTTTAAGCAAGACAGCACAAAGGAAACAATCCTCTGAGATCTCTACAGTCTGAAGTCATGCATAAAAATGTAACACCCTCAAAGACTTCTTTGTTAAAGCCAGACTTCTTCAGTCAACAGAAGAAATCGGAGTTGAACTGAAGAGAACTGCACTCAATGAAATAAATCAGTTGAAAAAGCCCTCTCTCCAAAATAACACTTTTCTGTCCCACCTAAAATAACACTCCAAAGATCTTTCTTTTATTGACAAGCTTATGGCACACTACACTTTGCAGACAGGCAATACTTTCCGCTGTTTTTATTCCACCAATACGTTTTTCTGCATTTATTGCTTCTTTACTAGAATGGGACTCCCATTACACGACATTAGCGTAAATCGGATTGAATCTGTTCAATAATTTAGAGAATTTGTATATATATTTATCCTGTAACTTTCTCTGTAAGAGACTGTAATTATAGCTTCTTTGGAACAGAGGGTTAGAGAGGAAATTCTCCTTGGAGAAGGCTAAAGTTGGCTAGGCTGGACAAACGACATAACCAAAGGGACAGAACTCAGTACTCTCTGACGTCAACAGAAAATCTCCAGTCACTTCAGCTGGCCAAAAGTCAGGGTCAGAGAGGTTATGGACCAGTGTCAGCAAGGAATGCCTGCAATTTCATGCTTTATTTCATTTAAAAAAAAAAAAAAACAACAAACAAACAAACTCGAATAAAGGTGTCTTACAATGCCACAAGCTAAATAAATTAATTAATTTTAAAAGCAAGATTTTTACAGCAAGTTCTAAAAAAAAAAAAAAAGTTATAATTCATTTTTCTGCATTTCTACTTACAGCCAGATTTAACTTCAGTGTGAACCAAAAGTTGTTCCCTGCCCAAGTACTTAGTGAAACATTTCACATGAGCTTTGCTGTAAGTGAAATTATGGATAGTTATACTAGAAACAGTTTCATTCACAATGTTATAGTTTTCCTGAGCAATCAATTCATGATTCAATTTCCAGATGATGTGGCTTGCATTTCTGTGAGGCGTATAGCGTTTTCCAAGAACACAAAATAGTGTCAGGGTGGATCCTCTTTCAATTTCAGGAGATGAAGGAAAAATGTCAGCATCTCTGATAGAGTTTTCATCTAAAAACAAAACAGAAGATATCATATGACCTAATTCCTTTTAAAATACCGGTGGAAAAATGGTAACTTATTTTGTTGGCTACAAATCATCTAATTATATTTTTTTTCGTATAGAGTTCAAATAAAATGCTCAGTCACTCAAATCAGATATTGGTGCTTGGAAACTCAGGTCCCATTAATGCCTATATTAGCACAGGTATTATGTAGGAAGGATATTTCTATACCTTCCCAGAAATAATGGAGAACTTCCAACTCAAATGTTTTTTAATAGCTGAAAATGAAGAAGAGAGACTCTTGTCTTTTAAATCTGTTTTTAAAAAACATTCCTATATGTAAAAGATATGCATACCATTTAGATGTTAGCGTTACTAAGAAAATGCATCAAACTAGTAAGTTTAAAATTTACAAGTAAACTGCAATGTATTTCAATATCTCATTAGTACTTTTTTCCCTCATAGAATTTATATTCCCAGATACAGGGCAGGAATTGTCTATAAAATGCATGTAGAAGGAAAACACAGAAGCAGGCTTAATGAATTAATTAATCAACGAAGTTATCAAACAGTGCAAGAATCACCCATCAGAGACCTGCAAGGAGTTAGCTGTTTATTTTTTTGCTGTTAATTATTTCTTAATAAGTAGCAGCCAGCTACTTATATGCTTAATAAGTAGCAGCTGGCTTAAACTGACTGTGGAACTGACACATTTAAAAAAAAGTAAAAAAAAAAAAAAAAAAATCAATAGCCATATATTGTTAGGTGACTTTTTCAATTAGGAATGAGAACATTAGTAGTCATTGCATGAATCCCTGAATAGATAACACTTCACTTTAAACATTCCAAAACCAGCAGATGTTAACTACATTTTAACTCCATGTGTTATATAAACTTTAATTTGCTTCATCAGCCAACCTCCAGAGTTACCAGCTTCTACAACCCAACAAGAATTGAGCTATCATATGATTTCCAGATGTGGAGTCCCCTTCTATATCCTGTGCAACAGGGAAACAGTCAACAAAGTAAGTTTTAAAATACTTTTTTTTTTTTCTTTTAATACTTTAAATACAAAAGAAAACAAACCCAGGCTATCATGGTCACAATTAACATTCCACAAGAGGACATCAACAGTGCCATCAATTAATTTTTCTCTCTGTACTGTACACTACTTAGTCAATCACCTACTAACTCCTATTTTTAAAATACACTTTTTTCATTTTCAGAACTCTTCAGAAAGATCTTTTGGAAAAGGTCACCTTTTAGAAAACTTTATTATGGCAAGACAGGTGCTAATAATCAAGAAACATACCTGCTACAGAGCTGCAAAGCAGGACTAACATCCAAATCAAACAGCTGAACATTTCCTTTTCAGTAACTATGGGCAGGAAATGCTGTCATAAAATAAAAATAAAAATAATGTACTTCCAGTAAAGATGCCTCTGTAATACTTTGTAAGCATTAAAAATGCCATTCAGTATTTCTCAGTTGCATTCAAATTAGGTACTGCTTGTCCAAGTGTTACTTTCCTGCACAATGGGAGAAATGATAATTTTCCTAAGAAAAGTGTATACTTTTCTATAAAGAAAGGAGAGGGAAGGTCACCTGAAATACTTTTGAGGGCAATTCAATCCACCTAAGTAATTTGCTTTCCAAGCACCATATAAAGAATCAGCAAGTAATATATGAACATCAACTTGAAATACAGCCTGCCATCTTCTGAACGGATTCACTTCACAGAACGAATTATTTTGAAAAAGGCTGTTGCAGGACAAGGAATGATCCGCATCTCTTCTGGGAGTGGACAACAGTCCCAAGTTACCATCCACCTGAGAAAGGGTGAATTCACATTGGTTTTATCCCAGCTGAGTGTCCCAGGCACCAGACTTGAGGACACTTTGCAAAGGCAAGGGAAGGCACCTCCCTAGGGCTTGCTCTTTAAAGCTGAACTGCTGTACAGCCAAAAAACTCCAGAACTCTGGGGTAAGAAGGAGGAAAGCAAGGAAATAGAACAATTTCTTCTAAAGGTACAGTTGAATCTAGGGTTCCAGGGGAAAAATTACAGAAATCAAACACCCCCCTTACCTCAAGCACTGCTGTCATCTCTCACAGAATCACAGAGTGGTTGAGATTGGAAGGGACCTCTGGAGGTCATCCAGTCCAACCACTCTGCTCAAGCACAGCCACCCAGAGCCAGTTGACCAGGAGCCTGTCTAGACAGCTTTTGAACATCTCCAAGGATGGAAAGTCCACAAAATCTCTGGTTAACCAGCTCCTGTGCTCAGTCACCCTCACAGTGAAAAAGCGTTTCCTGATATTCAGAAGAAACTCCCTGTGTTTCAGTTTGTGCCCACTGCCTCTTGTTCTGTCACTGGGCACCACTGGAAAGAGCCTGGCTCTGTCCTCTTTGCACACTCCTTTCAGGTATGGAGGAGATCGCCCTGAGCCTTCTCTTCTCCAGCTCTCTCTCAGCCTTCTCCCGTATGACAGAACCTCCAGTCCCTTAACCATCGTTGTGGCCACTCGTTGGATTCTCTGCAGTATGTCCATGTTTCTCTTGTACTAGGGAGTCCATAACTGGACATAGTATTCCAAGTGTGGCCTCACCAGTGCCAAGCAGAGCTGAAAGATCACCTCCCTTGATCAGCTGGTTACACTTCTAACGGCACAGGGTACCACTAGCTTGCTTTGCCACAAGGGCACAGTGCTGGCTCATGTTCTACCTGGTGTCCACCAGGACCCCCAAGGTCTTTTCTGCAAAGCTGCTCTCCAGCAGGTGTCCCTACTGGTGTCTGGGGATGTTCCTCCCCAGGTGCAGGATTTGGCACTTCTCTTTCTTACTTCATGAGGTTGCTGGCAACCCATTTCTCCAGCTTGCTGAGGTTCCTCTGCATGGCAGCGTGAATCTCCGGAGAATCAGCCATTCCTCCCAGTTTTGTGTCATCAGCAAACTTGCTGAGGGTATGCTCTGCCCCGTCATCCAGATCATTAATGAAGATGATTACAAGACTGGATCCAGTACAGTCCCCTGGGGTACACCACTAGTCACAGGCCTCCAACTAGACTTTCTGCCACTGATCACCAGCCTCTGTTTTCAATCCATCTGTCTACTCATCCAGACCACATTTCATCAGCTTGTCTGTAACAACTCCTGACTGTAAAGTGGCCCAACATGAAGGGCAAAATAGGCTGCAAACCCAGACTACCCCTTTGGCTAGTAAGTAAGAGATCTACCTGTAGAAAATAGAGGTTTCACATCCCCTTCAGCAGATGAGGGGCTAGGGTCCAATATTCCTACCTCCTGGAAAAGCAGCTCTAGCTACCATGTTCATCAGCAAAAGGCAGGCTTTTACTATTGCTGCAGTTAGTCAGGGTTCCTGGTTCATATCAGGTTTTCAGATTTACCTGAGGAGCTGCTGGAATTTCAGTGCTCCATGCAAACCTGTATCTCAGGAGGGCTCCAGGCAGGAGGCAAATGCAACCTCCCTAGAACAGGTACACTAGCAGCTTTCAGATCAAACAAGGCACCTCCTCCTCCCACAGGTTTTGACTATGCTAGGAAGCAGATGTGCACCAGGTCACTGTGTGGGACAGAGATCCATAGGCTGGATACAGGCAGAAGGAGCTCTGCTCTACATTATGGTCCCTTCCACAAAAACGCCTTGGTTCGCTACAAAATAAAGTTTTACAGTAAAGAGAAAATCATAGTAAAAAAAAATGCTTTGTGCTGAGTTTCTGCCAGAACTAATTTTAAACATTATTTTCAGTATGTCTCAGGAAGCATTTTATAAACTTTGAGGCTATGACAGTGCAAAACAGGAGAAATAAAAGAACAGGACATATGAGATAAAAAGAGAAATGAGGGAGGAGTTTGCCCAGTTTGCCCACTGCTAAAATACTGCTGTAGCAAGATACGTACCCACAAGAAACAAAGCAATTACAAGAAGAGAATCTATTACAACTTCAGTTACCTAGGGTGTAAGTAAATTCTTGTATGCAAAGCAGCAAAGATGAATTACGCTATTGATGGTAATAAAAAAAAAGAACCTTAAGGAATTGTTCCAAGTATTCTGCACCAGTAGGTGCAGAATGAAAAATAGATGCAGATTTTAAAATATTTACATAGTTATTTTTAAATTTTGGAACTAGTATAGTCCATAGCAACATTGATGAGATACTAGCAGTTCCACTCTGTTAAAGGTAAGAACATATTTTGGAAGCACTAAAGTGTGTGTTTACTCTTATTATATTTTTTAAAGTTTAAGAAATATATATGAAAGTAAAAAAAAACAAACCAAAACAAAAAACAGTCCCAAAGTTATGGCTACAAGAAAATTACATTCCATTAAAATATAAAGAAAAATCATAATTATGACTGTAAAAAAGGCTTTGCCAGCTTCATAGGAACACGCACCAATGGCTAATATACAGCTCTGGTAAACACTGATGTAGTCAGTACTTCATTAACTAGGAGAATAATAGTTGCAGAAAACCAGCATACTTCAAAGATTATTATCAACATCAAAAAAACCAAGCAAAATAACGAAAAGCACTACAAGATCAAGTGCCTAATCAAAACTACCTGACAGAGGAGGAATGGTAAGCCCAAGATAAATCAATAGAGTTACAGATGCTACATTGGCAAAAGCATTTTTTTAAAAATTTTGAAAAGTAAATAATTTTGTTAGTCAAATAAAATGTTTTTGCAACAGCTCTATGAACATGTCTTTAATCTTGGAGGATATACTAATTCGTGAGAATACTAAATCCTGTGTGGGATGTGAAGTAAGCATACAAATAAATGTTTACAGGAAAGACCTTACCGCACTTAACATAAATAATAAAGCTCTTTTTTTTCTGCAGACTTAACTGCTAACAACATGTAATGAAAGTGTATTCTCTATTGCAAAGACTCTATGAAATAAAACCAACAGCTCACAACACAGGCTTGTCTGCATCAACCACAGAATACAAAGTTTACATATTATGGCCATGACTAATTAAAGAATTTCCCCTAGTGATTGACTTCTTCCTTAGATTCACCAAATATAACTGCACATAATTGTAACATAAAACAGTAAAAGTTGCCCTAAGGTTAGATAACAGTATGTCAGAAACAACTGCTTCCAGATCATATAGGCAGCAGCATCATTTCAAATATATGCAACTCTAAAAGAACCGAGCAAAAAGAGAGAAAAGCAATGTCACCACAGAGCAGCTGTCAATACTGAATTTGATTACACTGCTCTAAGTAAAAAGTGCTAATAGGTTTTCCTACTTCATGGACTACTAAAAAAAAACCAAACAAAAAACCAAAACCAAAACCAAAAAACCACACACACACAAACAAAAAAAGAATCAGCCAAGACCAAGAACAAAACAATGATCATGGTTTTCCCCAGGCAGGACATGTAAAGTCCCTTCCAGCCTAGGAAGGACTCAATTTATGAAATGTTTTTAATAAAATTAACAGTCTATTTCAATAGAAGATCCACCGCAGAAAAAGCAACCATGAGTTGACACTGACTTTATCTGGGAGCAGTTACCCTTCCTCTGGAAATTAACTTACTGTATAGATTTTTGCTGAGAGTTTATAAGAAAAGTGAAAGGACAACATGAGCAGAACCACTGCCTTGGTTGAAACATAGAACACTTCAAAGTGTGCAAAAACTCTAGCAGGGAGATGAAAAACAATCTGCTATATTAAAAAAAAAAGGGGGGGTAAAAGCCTATAAAGTTTATCAAACACTTCCCACTGCTTTTCTTTGCTTACAACTTGGCAAAGCTCTAACAGTTTCGGATTATATTCTACATATGCTGGTTTGCTGGTTTTGAGGGGACATGGGACAGAAGAGGCTGCATTTCAGCCAAAGTAGTTCAGCTATTTCCAAGAATAAACAAAACTTTTTTTTTAATCATATTCCTTTGACTATCTCCAGCAATCCCACACTTTTTTAGCAAGGAATTGGAACTCAAAAGCATGGGGAAATCATAAAAACATTTTTAAGTTCTGCTTGTGCCAAAAATATCACATACCACCACATATTCCACTACAGTGGAACACAGCATTAAAAGATCAAGCATCACAAATCTGTCCATGATGCCAAGCTACACGTCTTTGAAAAATTCTAGTTCCACATGTTCACCAGAAAGCCTGAACAGCCAAGGATCCCACCCACATTCACCGAACACTCCTCATCCTATACCCACACCTACCTTTATCCCCTCTTCTAGTGCTCATCACACATTAAGACACTTCCACTTGCTAAAATGGCAGAAAACTAAGCAAAAAAAATTATTTGTGCTATGTTAGCAAATGTAAGCAACTTGCTACATGATTTGACAGGCATCTAGGTTGGTGAAATAGAGGAGAAGAGCAGAGAGGGAGACCTCCATGACATTTCTTCCCAGCTGTAAGCTGTTAATTTGGTTCAGTCCTGATGCTATATTGCATCTCCTTCCACTTTCTCCAATATCAATCAGCAACTGGTTAACATGCCAGCTACTAGCTACTACACGTCAGAGATCACAGTAGCGACTCAGCAGGTTACACCCCGTGCTCATGTCTTAATGCGGTTGTCACTATACCGATACATGACTACATAGCTCTTTGTCTGCTTACTTAAGAGACTGCAAATGTAAAAGTGATGAAATAACATGCCTGAGTAAAAAATCACATCATAAATTCAGAACTGTTTCACTTAAAGATACCTACAAAAGCTAAATTCTGATGATTAAACAAATAGCATGAACACAACTGTCTTCTTCAACTATTTAAAAAACTGATTCGCTAAAGAGATTTCTTGCAGGAAGGGGCAATCTCAGTGAAAGTCTCATTAAATAAATAAAAAATTGTGTAACATAGTTGATGAAGTAAGGCTTTCTCAATACCAAAACTTCTGGGTTTCTATTTTCATTTTGTAATGCAAGTTCATTGGAAGAATTATGGTTTAAAAATTTAAAGAAGTCAGAGGAAAAAAATACCCAAAGTAACTTTACTTAGGGCTATTTGTTAATCATCCTTCTCCCCCATTTTGGGACAGGAAAGCTTTTTCCATTCAGATCCAATTCTAAGATTGTTTTTAACTACACAAACACATACTTCCGCATGCACTGTGTCTGTTACACAATGAATAAAGAGCATAGTAAGTCTATAAATGGAAAGGCAGTATGCCTTTAGCAGATAAAAAACATAAGACCAGTCATCTTCAAGAATTTCTAAGGTCTTTACTGGAACCTGCCAGATCCCTTCCTACTGTGACACTCTTCTAACAACTATAGAAAAAGAAAGAAACTGAACATTTATGTAGTCTTCAGTAGCAATTGCTATAACTACCATGTGGAGAGACAGACCTTGCCCTACAGCCAGCTCAGCCAGTGCTGAACGCCCAGAGCCCAAGCCTGCGCTTGGCCCCACTGGGACATCTGACTGATGTTATGCACAGAGGTAATTGGAAAAGCCATTACTATCAGTTTTCAGAACTCAAAGATTCAAATCCATCAGCATTCACACAAATCCTAAAGGGAAAGATGACATTTCAGGCAAACAATACAAATGCAAACTTCAGTCTCCTTCCTAGATAGCAGGGTGCAGAAACACCAGCTTCCAGGATTGGTCAGGATTCCACCAAGGGCGAGCACCACTGAGCATCACAAGAGAAAAATGGAGGTTTCTCTACATAGGTCAGAGAAAAGAATGGCATTTAAACATACTGGAGGAAGCAGTAAAGGTGGGGGACAGTTTATGACTTTTCCCAACTCTCTGATCTCTACAAAACCTGCACTGACAAGCTTATCCACAGGAAAAATGACAGATGCTGTAGCAGAAGGTCCAGAGCACACCGGTTTCATAACCCACAGTTCTTAATTGAGCCAAAAATAGTCAACCTCAGACCTGGACGAGTAAGATTTAGAATTTTAACATTTAAATAGAACTTGATTTAAACAGGACTTGGGTGTTGAAAAATAAACCTATTTAAATTTCTCATTATGACAGCCTACCTTAAAACATAATGCTATCATAATCTACTAAAATCACTTAAATAAATTCAAACAATACATATTTATTGAGAAAACAGAAATCACTAACCTTATGGACATATCTGAAGGAGCAGCATGGAGCAGAGCCCCTTGAAACACTGTGCCAACTTTTGACTGCAGAAACCTGTTCTAAAAACACCATAGCAGGCAAAAAAAAAAAAAAAAAAAAAAAAGAAAAAAAGGCTTTACTCATCAAGTTCAAGGAACTCATTAATTTTAACACTGCAAATCAACTGGAAACTGAAAAAGCAGGAAAGCACTTTTCCTTTTTCAGCCTTTAAATAAAAAAAAAAAAGGCACAAAAGGATAAGATACTTTTGTTTTAAAATCCTGAAGGACATAGTGACCAGGAAAGGTCAGTTCAGTTAATAGCTGCTGATAACAGTTATTTTGTTTAGTATACTCCTGAGTTAGAGATGCAAAACATGTTTTGATAAACCTTTTCTGCTATAGAACAATATTTAACAGCATAGTTAATACATTTTAATAGAAAATGTTGTACATTGTACTTAAAATCCAATTTTTACCTAAATGCAGCTTGATACTAATACAGAAAAATGATTAATCCATATCTAGTAAATAGAATATAATTCTGAATAAGCATAACAAATAAGCCTCTAAATATATCTTAAGGAAGGTATAAAATGCTCAGTTAGATTAAAAAAATTGCAAAACAAGTATTTGTTTCCTAGTTAATGTACTGTACCTCATAAAAATAACTTCTAGAGAAAAAGCTTGAAGGTACAATCACAACATTAAGATTTAACGTCTTCATTTTTACGTATTGGTCATTTTTTTCATTTTAACTACATGATTATATCTGATTTTATAATGCTTAAATGGCCAGGCCATCAATACCACTAGGACTGAACACTGGCAACAGTACCAGAAAGAACTGCAGCTCTCATAGTGGCACTGTCATTCATTGTTGGTTTTCTTTTTTTCACTGAGAAAGAAAAACCAGTCAAGCCACGGCTTAAAAAGGCTTCATGTACAAGTCTGGCCTTGGAGCCTTCTTCTTAGGCTCAGCGTTTGAGGGACTACAAAGTCTATTTTGGCTACAAGAGAAAGGTGATTTTGTGTCGGACATGTTCAGTCAGCAAAACATTATTAGACAGGACAGTTGCCTTTGTGCCCCTCCCTTGAGCAGTCACGCAAACAAAGGTGGAGAACAAGACACCTCTGCCACAGCAAGCAACTCGGTGAGAAAAATGGATGGTCGGTGCAGGAGGATCCATGCATTGAGCTTCAGAGAAATGCAGAACTCTCACCGAAAAAGGGTGGCCACGTTCAAATCTCTTACATTTGCCAAGTTTCAGTGGTTTTAACCTGAAGTTTGTACAGAATACACACCTGTCAAAATCAGAAGAAAGATTTTCTGTATTACTTCAAAGCATCAGTTCATCTTCTCCAGCCTTGCCTCTTAAACTAAGACCAGTTCCAGATGTTCTAGAGTAAAACACACATCCACTTAAATAATGTTAGCAAACTGTGTTTTGCGAGAAAGCAAATTAAACTTTCCTGGACTGTTCAGGGAATCTGCTATAGCCTCAAAATGCAGGATACAATTATAATCCCTGTCCTACTGTAGTGCTGCAAGTGTTACAGGAACGCAGAGGACAACGCAGGTAGTCCTGGGCTCCCACGGACACGAGAAGGAAAGAGAACAAAATGAGCATAAAACCTCACTTTCATTACTTTCTTATCACTCAGGAAAGATGATCATAACCCTGCAGCTTACCTGTACACATAACACATCATTCTGAAAAAGAGATTTAATCATAATCATATATTCTAGAAAACATAATAAACTCAGACTCATTACAGACCCAGCTGATGGCAAGTTTTGCACTTACACTACTATTGCATTACTTATTCTTGATTTTAAGAGTTAATTTGAATATAGAAAATACCTATACAACATTTCATCTCCTGTCTCTTTCACAGTGATTAAGAAGCTTGCCTACACTCCTGCTATCAAATATCTTTTTCCATATTAATCTCAACCTTATATAAATGTAAAAAATATACATTAAGTCATCTTTCAAAGTCTTGTTTTCCATTTCCTTCAGTTATTTTTTTATAGTCTTTTTTGAAGATTCTCCAGTATTTCACACCCTTTCTGGAGTGCAGACACAGTATCTGAATAGCCAAGAATTGGATTTACAGAAGTGAGCTGCAGTCTCCGCTGCATTAATGCAGTGAATGTATATGGAAGCCTCTGCACAGTTAACCGTCACCAATTCCTTACCACATTTCACTGCTGGATGCTAAACACCTCACATACCTTGTTACAGGAACATAAGATCACTACCAGACACTTACCTGCTGTTCCTCTTACTGTACATCCAAGCAAGTTTTTTTTTCCCCAACAGAGAACACAGTCATCTAAAATGGTCTTTATGTTACTATTTCCCAAGAGTTTTTTGTCCTGTCGAGTATCCTCTGAATTCTTTGATCCCAAATATATTTATCTTGGTGTACATCTGCATAGGACAACTGCCATATCACTTTGCTAATTCAGCAAATCTCATAAAGGTCATATGTCGTTTTTCTTTTTTATTAACTACCCATGCTGTAAACTTTACTAACAATATATTTGTATCTTAGCCAAAAGTGCCAGCTGAAATACGGAACAGTAGTCTGAAACCAGCCTCCATGGGACCTACTAAAAACAGCTGTTTTGAGGTCTCCTAGTATGGCATTTTTTAAATTTAAAATGTTCCCTATAAGCACCAAATAAAGCAAAAAAATAACCGGACTTACATAATTATTCTAGAAAAATCAAGATCTTTAATGTTGAATACTATAACCTCTATGATATAAACCTGAAGCTTTTTTTTTCCCCCTGTTCTTAGCCCTTTTGAGATCTGTTTTGGTACTGATGAGCCTTCATCTGACAGAAAAAATCTGAACTGACCATTCCATTCTTTTGCCCAATACATGAAGCTTTCTTCAAGCATTAAAACATTCTCTTGCTCAATGTCTTAATTCACAGATAAGAGACTAGAAGTTGGATTTCAACTATTTTCGATTACCATCTTCAAAAGACAACAGTGACACAGTTGGTTACAGAGAAGTTGGGTGCAGCTTCCCCAATGTAACCACGACCATGTGTAGGCAATACCCACGATGGATGTGTACACAAACGTAAGACAAAATTATTTTTTCCCAGGAGGCAGAAATTGTGCAAGCATAGAAGCAGCACGGGGCCAAGTGTATTTAAATCTGATACACCACTTTGAGAAAATTTGAGTGAATACAAACAATTTAAGCAGCCAGCAGTCAGAAAAGAGCTCTTACTAATTCTGATGACTGCACGTATTGCAAACATTTTGAGAACTAACTCTTACTATTGCACACACAAAGAAAACCGCTGCCAAGCATCTGTATCATATTCTTCCCAAGAAACAGATGAACAAAATCAGCTAAATGGGAAGTTTCAATTCTTACTGTCTCATGGACTTGAAAGAAACTGAAAGGAGCCGCTCAGCCCGGAGAACACAGAAGCGCTCACTGCCTCAAGTCTGGGGTGAACATCTGGAGCGATGTAAACGCAAGCATGCATCACCGCTGGTAAAGATCCACTCCAGCAACACCCTGTGGAAGAATTCCACGCCTTCCCACCCTCACTAATAACAAGAACGAGTTAAAGGAACCTCTGCTAAGAAAAGCTTTTCACTCACGGCAGC
>NW_010340734.1:416-26316 GCF_000700745.2 Antrostomus carolinensis | reverse complement strand
ACCCAAACCATTCTATGAGTCTATGATTATGCAAAAATCCCATTAGTTCTTTTTTATTGTATTTATTTCTCCACAGTAAGACTAGATAGATTGCATTTTGTATTTCTGAAGTGCACCTGTAGAATCCTGTAGGTTCAAGACAGCACAGCTGTAAAAGTTTCTAGTGGCCAATATTCTCTGTATGATCTTGAAAAGTTAGTTCAGGTGTCTAGCTGTGATTTGTTGCTAATTATTTATTAAAGACAATCCCGTATTTCTGGATGCTCTATATAAAAAGCCATTGTTGTCTGTTTTGTGAATTTTTGGGGGGTTTTCCTTCAAAGATGTAGTGATTTCATTTGAAGTGTAGGGATTTTTATTTGTCTGCAGTCTGTCAGTTAGCTGGAGTCGTTATTACATGTTTGCTAGATGCAAGCTGGGGTTGGGGATGTACAAGACAAACCGTATCGACAGTCATGGCTCTGAGCTAATCTTATCTCCTGGAGCAAAAGCATTTCTGAGGAATTTCTAATTTTGACAACTGGGATCAGATGTCTGACTTCTGAGAGCTGACAATAATGCCAGGGGCTGAGCTGCTTTGTCCTGTTGATAGCAACTGTGCAGTTGAAAAACCACCCGGCGTGCCAGGGAACCGCGCGTCGTCGCTGCTGAGGTCCAGGGCGCGCGCCTGTGCGCAGGGCACGGCGTTGGCTTCAGAAGTCTTTGTAGGGCAGAAATGCTGCGGCTGCCGAGGGGTAAAAATAGTTCTGGGTTTTCAATGGCTGCATTCCACGGCTGGGGACTGAAATCATGA
Organism: Antrostomus carolinensis; assembly: GCF_000700745.2. NCBI lineage: Eukaryota > Metazoa > Chordata > Aves > Caprimulgiformes > Caprimulgidae > Antrostomus > Antrostomus carolinensis. The sequence goes on along the minus strand of NW_010340734.1, from coordinate 25,523 downwards.
ATCAGGGCTCAGGTCTCGGTCTGTGCGAGAGCTTTGCAGACAGAGCGGGAGGGAGCAGCGAGCTGCCATGAGCCTCAGCCCCGCGGCGCTCCTGCTCTGGGAGGGACCCGTGTTGCTCGTACACCCTCAGCAAGGTATCGTACGTTCAGATTTTGATTTCCAGTAGGAGCATAGTTACTTGAGTGTGAATAATTAAAAAACTACTGAACCGTGCAAAATTTCCTGCTAAACCAAAGATGATTTTTTTTCCAAGTGTCTGTTCTGTGCGAATTCAGCTTCACAGAGACACGTAGCTTCGCACCTGAGGAGCTCCCAGAGACCTGGGGTGATATATCGTGATTGAAGACCGTGCTGCTCCTTCCCACCTGAACACTGTTTGTGCAAGTCTTTGTCCTTGATTTTTGCATGGCAGATTTTTCCAGAAATTTTCTATCCTGAGAATTCCTGGGAATTTAGAGACATAAATAGTTCGTAGGTTTTCGAAGCCTTCCTGCAGTAGTGCTCGGCAAAAATGGTAGCTAAACCACGGATGCTTAACTCCGAGATCTCTGTGAAGCTTCAAACTCTGTCAGTGTCGTGGCATGAGATCTACGCGGGTTTAACTCCTGTTTTGACAGAGTTCAGATGATTATTCTCAGTGGTTTAAAACGTGGCACAATTTCATGAAAGAGTGAAATTTCTGCTTAGGGTCAGGACTTTTTGTTGAAGGTATTGCTAGGATGCTACCGAGGTTTTTATAATCAGCGTTACCTTTGAAAGTGGTAAACAAAAACCTGTGTGTCTGGGTGTGGGGTGGGTTTTGGGGGTTTTTTTGGCTAGTTGTTTTTTTTAAATTTTGTTTTGTTTTGTCCCTGAGACATTTCAAATGTGTATCCTCCAGGCCATTGCTAGTAGGACCTGGAGAAACCTGCAGGTTTTGGCATGCCCTGTGAGTTGGATAACTCTGTGATCCTCCACCCAGAGTGAGTTACTAGATTTCGCGTTGCTAGAAGTCCCCAGGCCAGCCACGTGTGCAGATTGTCTGTTCCATTAGTGCCCGGAGCACGACCCACGCTCGGTGACCTTGCAGCCGGGCTCGTCTCCTTTCTCTCCGGACCCTGGGATGATGCCGCGCTTGGGCTGTGATGGACTCTGCGCTACCCCTGCGTGGGCACCTGCCTTTTGCTTTGCTGGCACCTCACACCTACCATGGTGAGCCTCCAGCTCTGCTGTCCCCAGGTCCTGCTGAGTGGGCTTATGTTAGAAGAGCTCAACAGCTGGGTAAACTGCCAAAGCTGTTTACACCTCGGTTCTGTCTCTTCTAGTGCCCAGGCACAGCTTACTTCCCTGAGCGTTGCTGATATTCAGAGTGGAGGGGACTTTTCTCGTGCAGCTCCTGCATTGTGAGGCCGATCTGTAAGAGATAACCCAAGAATTTGGGAAGTCTTGCATGGAAAAACAACTTTGTAAGCTGAGAAACTTATTGCTCTAAGATCATAGAATCATAGAATGGTTTGGGTTGAAAGGGAGAGGGATCTAAGGCACAGTTATAGGATGATTAGTAAACATCTGGAATCCTTAAGTCTATGTTGTTTTATTTTATTTGAGACATTGGTGTGTAAGGCACTGGGCTTGGGTGCAGGACCTGGATTTTATTTCAGTCTTGCTGATGAAATTGAGTCACCGTTATTTTCTTGCTTTTCAGTTCCCAATCTGTATAATTTTACAGGATGATTTAACAGCAGAGGTGTTGCGGGACTAAAATCTATCACGAATGGAAGTGCTAATGCCATGTTTGCCCCTTCAGAGCTGCCAAATTAACTGCCAGTGCACCATTCCTGGGAGGTCCATCCCACTTCTGAGTCCAGAGTTTTTGGTCTTCTCACTAATGCCATTTTACAGAAGGTGAATATGGACTGGGGATAGTCTAAAGGATATTCCAAGAGATGTATAAAGTCCGAGGACAAGAATAGATGCTGTAATCCTGCCTACCCTGTGTGTCCTATATGCTGGCCTCACTGTATGTTCCCCTTTTAGGGGCTTCAGTAAGAGTTAGAAATATCTTGCAGGACATTAGGTTAGTCATCAGCGCTGCCCAAAAATAGTTGAATGGGTATTTTAAAGAAATGACATGGCAAAACTGTCGGTGTAGTTGTACCAATAGCAGAGCTGCCTAAAATAACGAGAACACGAGAAAGTCCTTTCTCACTGCAGCACTTTCTCCGATGCCATTTTTGCCTACTGTGGATAAAGCAATGAGAGGTATCTCAAATATTCAGTCAGTGGTCCCAGATATTATGTGCCCTTTGTGTTAGGAATTACAACACTTCGAACTATCTGCCGGAGTTGTCAGCTAAGGTGAATAACGGGAGATTTGGATGTTTGCCCAAGCTGTCCGGATTTAATTATCCTGTGAAACCTCATTAGAGATGAGCTGCACCTGTGATACTAAGAGGGAACGATTTGGAAGGTAGTTCAGACCCTGATTTAAATTCAAATTTAAATCACATTCTGTGATTCTGTAAATTTAAAAAATACTCTTTTAGAATCTGAAAGTTTTTGCAGCCCCGCGTACTTTGTTACGAGCAGTGTTCAGTCCTGATCTGATCTTCTGAGAGGGTGGGAAATAGAGAAGATGCGTTTGGTAGCCAAAATGATGTTGACAAATGGAACGTACAGCCTGAAAAAATAGATAAATGCAATATATTTCACTTGAGAAATTATCAACTGCATGAGTACAAAGAGGCCTAAAAGAGCAGATACGGGAGTTGTCGTGGTTCACAAGGTGAATAAGTCAGGAATGCTGTGTTGCTTCAGAAGGCAAAGCCATCTTGCAATGCAAAATGAGAACGTCACCCATGCGGCCTGGGAAATGATCCGTCTCTTTGGCACTTGGTACAGTCTCAGCTGGGATGTAGTTCAGATTTTGGGAGCTGCAGTTGAAAGATGTGGAGCAACTGGACAATTTACTACGAGTGCAGTGAGAATGATCAAGGTCACAATAAAATCTAAAGGGAAGATGGCATGAATTGGAGTTCTTTGGTGAAGAAGAGATTGCGGAGGATATTTAACAGCATTTTGGTAATGGGTACCTGGCTGCTGGACAGAGGGAGGGAAGAGCTCTTCTGTGTAGGTGTAGGGTAAGGAGTAATAGGCTTCGATCACAGAATCATAGAATCATAGAATCATAGAATGGTTTGGATTGGAAGGGACCTCAAAGATCATCTAGTTCCAATCCCCCCACCTTCAGCAGGCACCCCTGCCACTAGATCAGGTTGCCCAAAGCCTCATCCAGCCTGGTCTTAAACACTTCCAGGGAGGGGGCATCCACAACTTCCTTGGGCAACCTGTTCCAGTGTCTGACCACCCTTACAGTAAAGAACTTTTTCCTAATATCTAATCTAAACCCACCCTCTTTCAGTTTAAACCCATTTCCCCTTGTCTTGTCATTAGTGGCCCTTATGAAAAGTCCCGCTATGAGATCTCCCCGGAGCCTTCTCTTTTTCAGGCTGAACAGCCCCAACTCTCTCAGCCTGTCTTCATAGGAGAGGTGCTCCAGCCCTCACATCATCCTGGTGGCCCTTCTCTGGACTTGTTCCAACTGGTCCATGTCTTTCTTATGTTGGGGGCTCCAGAACTGGATGCAGCACTCCAGGTGGGGCCTTACAAGAGTGGAGTAGAGGGGCAGAATCACCTCCCTCGACCTGCTGGACACGCTTCTCTTGATGCAGCCCAGGATACGGTTGGCCTTCTGGGCTGCAAGCGCACACTGTCTGCTCATAGAAGATTCAGATTTGTTAACAGCTGAAGTAAATATCTATCTGAGGTGACATAGACTTGACCTGTTCTGCTGTCACCTATATGGTCTTTTCAAGTCTCGTCCGATTCCATGATTCCGTAATTCTGCATGATTGTTGGGAACTCGCATCCTTAATCCTCTGCAGCAGACAATGTGCTCAGTGTGTTTCCCAGAGAACCTGTTCCTGCAACCAGGGCTGATGCTATTATAGATGAGAGTAGCTGGGCAGAGGGAAGGGGCTGGGTGGACATAATCTTTCAGCAGTCGTAAATAACGTGGAGACACGAGTCAGGAACGGTTGGTTATTCTCAGTTTCTCATGGTACAAACGCTGTAGGGCAACCGCTTGAGTTGTCAGGTGGTGAATGCAAAACGGGGAAGGACTTTTTCACACCATATTTAGTTAACTTGGGGAGCTTATTGCTGTTAGTTGTGCTGGGTGCCAAAAGCAATTAGACAATATTATGCCAGCAGATCGATCTCAAGCATTTAAACATGATTATGATTCTATGATTCTATGAATATAGCAGTTCCAGCTTGGGAATTTCCTGTGACACGTGTTGCTGGAGGCTGGGGTTGTATCCCATGGAGGCTGTCACTATGTTTGTGCCCTGTTCTTATACTCTCGGCACTTGCAAGTGGTATCTGTCAGAGTTTGAAGGGCAAGCTGGGTCCAAAATTTATTGAAGGAGGGTTTTCTCTTTCTCCAGCCTGCAGTGCCCAGCCCGTGGAGGCATCCGCATGCCTGATAATCAGCACATTTAAAATAGCCCTTTGCCTGTCAGAGTCTGAGAAGAGCCCTGACTGGGACAGCTTCTGTTCCCATCTGAGAAGTATTCTGTCAGCACTCCCGCTTCAATCCGAGAAGTGCAGTGGAACAGCTGGAGTGGCGTGGGAAGAGGCAGCAGAAATTCAGTCCCAGGCATTGGGCATTCTCATGTCTTCACTGAGAATTTCAGGGCACAAGCTTCCCAGATTGTTTCCAGCCAGAACTGTGGTGTGAAGTATCACGTCTTTGCTGTTAAGGATAACTTAGGAAGCCCCATCAGGAGAGACATTTCTGAGTATGGAGCTTGGCATGGCTTATGGGAGGGACTGCAAATAGCCAAGAGCTATGTGAACAAAGTCAGATGAAATGGCATAAACGCTGTATCTCAATTTTTTCTCTCACAAAACTGCCCTGTCTTTAGCAGGATGATATTATGAATGACCCTAAAATATTTTCTGTAGCTGACACGCTGCCGTTCTGTTAGGATTATGTGTTGTGAGGTATGACTATGTGGGATTGTATGCCAGGAGGTGGAATGCAAGCAGCAGACTCTTGGTGCTTTTCTGCCTGTAAGCTTTCCTCTGCCAACACTACAGCCACCGAGTTGACAAGAGTAAGCCATGGATTCTACCTGTGGGGCAAACAATTCCAAGTGTTGACAGAAGCGGATTGAGCACAAGGGCAGAGGCTGTCTGGTGAAAGAACACAAGGCCAGGAAAGGCAATAGCGAGAGCTAAGCACCTCTGGCCACGTTCAGCTTGTTAGAGACTAGAGCCTGATGGGTCAGCCTGCTGGAGCACGTTGATAGAGGGAATATTCCTGGCAGACAGTGTGCAGATTGGTAACAAAATGGAAATCAGGCAGAATAATGTCCATGTGAGAAGTTCTCAGACCAGAAAAATGCAAGCCATTGTGTACCCAGTGGGGTGTACACAGATATGGAAGAGTGTCTTCTGGATGTGGAGCACAATGCCTTGATCAGTGAGCAAAGACTAGTGTTTAGATTTGGAAAGGTATTGTGGTACCTAGCTCTTTTATTAGGAAGCTAAAAATGCCTTTTTAAGTCTGGAATAAAGGTGTAGGAGGCAAGAGTCCTTTGAGGGTTGGCTGCATTGTAGGGCTGTTGTACTTGGCCTAGAGTAATGGTTGGAAATCATTATTTCAAGTTGCAAAATTGTATACTTGTGAAATCCTCCTCAAAGCTTTGTCAGGGTTAGGGTTAGGGTTAGGGTATTGTCTCAAGATCATCTGTTCTGTTTTTCTAATGTCAAACCTTTTAAGACAAAGCAAAAACATCCCATAGTCTACAGACCCCCCCAAAAAAGATTCCTCAAATTAGAATTGAAAAAAACATCGCTTTAACATTTCTTCAGCAGATTTCACTACAGATGATTCCCAAATCATTTATAAGTCTTCTGAATTAAAAAGCAGCAACACTTTCAAAAGGGGCTCTACTTCATAGACAAAAAATGACCCCACCAGGCCAAAGCATTGACCCAACTCATCTGGACCTTGGCCAATGCTGCATAGCTTAGAAGCCCTTCATTTAGTGGTTGGTTTCTCTCACCTTTTAGAAATAAACTTTAAATCCTGTTTAACATGGTTGTTTTTATGAGCCCTATATAAGTCCAGTCGTAGTGCACATTCTGCAGAGGTTTTGGAAGGAAGGCCCTTGGTTGTGACCAGGTGGTGTAACTATAGCCACAACTGATGTTACACGAGATGAATTTTTATCCTTTGCAGAACTGAGAGCAGTGTGCAAGCTAATTTAGATGAATGCTTTCTGAATTCATTAGGACCTGTAATGAGATCTCATCACAGACCCTGACTCAACACACCTGGCCAGGACACCCTCCTGGGGCGCACCTGCCCTCAGTGGCCCCTGTGTCCATGTTGGACCATCTCTACCAGAATGATGCTGCCTGGGACAGAATGTGCCTGATGCTGGAAAATCCCCAACTTGTTTTGAGAGCAGCTTTGCAGTTGCTTTGTGTGTTCTGAACAGCCAAAGCAGTCAGATGAGGAGCTGAATAACTGACCTTTTATGTTGCTGTCATGTGCCTGCCTTAAAAAAACCACACCCTGAAGGCTAATAAAATAACAAAATAAATAATACAGAAATAAAGCATTTTTATGCAGCACTTTAAACTCCCTTGACAGTCCTTGTGGAAGTGACAAATATGCCCTCAGGGTTCACAATCTATATTGGGTGTTGCATATACCTTATAATGAATATTCTAGTGGCTCTTCTACTGTAGTTACTTCTGAAATCCCAACTGGAATGGCAGATTTTTCTGCAGGATGTTGTACTTGGTGTACACTAATTCCTTCTGAACTTTTGGTCTGCTTTGCTGAAATGAAATGGAATTTCCCTGCTGAAGAATTTGCCTCCCTGATATTGAACTCGTCATAGGACTGTGTGTGTGTTTCCATTTGAGAGGGTTGGCAGCCACAGAGCACAACTCAGTTGTAATAATACTCAGGTTATTATTGCGAAATACATGTCAGGTTGTTTGTTTTCCTTTTTTTCCTGGAGCTGTATTTAATGATGTTTTATATACAGCAGATTTCCACTCAAAATGAAGAACAGCTTCTCTCAGTGAGACAGAAGGAAATTCTTCCTTGTATTCTGTGTTTCATTACTGGGTTTCTGCAAAGTTTATTTGGAGTTGTTTGTCCCCCAGAGCTATTTTATTGATGTCTGTGCCAAATTATTGGGTCAGATGAGAGGAGAAATACAGATTTGTGCAGTGACTTATCTGCAGTGATATCATCTGATTCGTGGAGAAATGCCTTTTGGTTCCTCTGGTACATGTGTGTCCTGTCAGTGGGTTCATCCAGGTGAGTGTGATCGCTGGGCAGTGCGGGGGCCTGGCCAGGGCACTGCTGTGGGCAGTGGGTAAGGAGCCGGGTGCTCTGTGGGAGGGGAAGGGGCTGTGCTGGCACACAACCTGGGAAGGTGGACTTTACATCACTGCTTGGTTGAGAATTCAGTGTGAAAATTAAAATCCAGGAGTGTCCTCTCCGTGGCTTGGGATGGGGAGGGAGCGTGGGGCACCTTGTCGCAGCAGGAGATGGGAGCACAAGTGAAGCGCAAAGGGGGCTGTCAGGTAGGCAGGGGGGAAACGCGCTTGCAGGAAGGACAGGGATGAGGAGTGAGTTGGGATTTTTTCCAGTTGAAGTGCTGCCGACTGAGTCACGCCATCAGCAGAGGCTGGGCATTTGCATTCTTCCCTTGGCAGGCGCTTTAAACGCAGCGCACTCTGCTTCACAGATTGTACCAGCAGTGGTACCAGCCTACCCCACCACGAGTTTGGCTTTACTACCCGTAGCTGCTGATGCCTACTAACTGGTGAGCAGCTGAGATGTAATGTCTGTCTGAACTTTTGCCCCATGTTGACAAAACTGGTCTGCAGACCAGTGGAAATAATGAGTTTGTGTTTGTGGAGCTGGATGGGAAATAGGTTTGGGATGGGGAGGAGGGAGCCTGGAGCTGTAGTAAACTAAACCCCAGGAGCATGTATCATGGTTGAGGTTGGACGGGACCTCTGAAGGTCGTCTAGTCCAACCACCCTGCTCAAGCAGGGACTCCTAGAGCACATGAACCAGGATTTTGTCCGGATGGTTTTTTAATATCCCCAGGGAGGCAGATTCCACACCCTCTCTGGGCAGCCTGTCCCAGTGCTCAGTCACCCTTCCAGTAAAGAAGTTCTTCCTTATGTTCAGGTGGAACTTCCTACGCTGCAGTTTATGCCTGTTGCCTCTCCTCCTATTGTTGGGTGCCAATGAGAAGAGTCTGGCCCCATCCTCTCGACACTCTCCCTTTAGATATTTATAACCGTTAATCAGATCCCCTCTGAGTCATCTTCTCCAGGCTGAACAGGCCCAGCTCCCTCAGTCTTTCCTCACAGCACATATGTTGATGCTGACATGACGACTGGCTAGGAAAGGATGCTGTATGGCACAAGAGTGTGGAAACGTGAGCAGAGAGCTGATCCACAGGGAAAGAAAATGGTGCAAAGCAGACAACAATAAGATTAGCAAGAAGAAATGACAGCAATGGATATTGGCATCAACAGGCACGGAGATGAGGACAGAGCATGGAAGTAGGAATGGAGACGTGTGTACCCAGCCAGTCCCTTTGGTTAGAAGCACACAGTGCTCCAAACCGGGATGGATCCTCATGTGGAGATGGACACAAGTTTAGGAGCTGGGAGGTTGTGTCCTTCCCTCTCAACGCGCAGCCCCACGCGTAAGAACCGTCGGTGTTACAGAGAGGACAGCTGAGGTGCCTTTTCCTTACACCAACACTTCTACACACAGGAAACAACAGCTGTGAAACATCTGGGCATGAGCTAAACATACTTGGTGGCAGAACAGCGATGCTGGGTGGTTCAGAGGATGCCGAGCAGGGAACAGTTAGAGCCGGATAGCAGGGCCGAGTGACCATGGTATGGTGAGGTCTGACAGATGTTTCATGGGCCAAAAAGCTCAGGCACATGTATGGTTAATACAACTAAGAGCTCAGGACCTGCTGTATGTTGATATTAGTAACCACACGATGATTAGGTTGGCCTGCACAGAAAATACATGAACATCATCACCTTGCAATCCTGCCACGCACTCTGAGCAAGGCCAGAGCTGGGGTAGGAATCAGCTTAGTCTCAGGGCACCAGATTTCAATCCAGTAACCCAGTTTAATTGCTGATGACAACCAAACTTTTTCTAAATTCTACAGTGGTGCCAGTGCAATGTTCTTTCCCTTGTCCTTTGTTTAACCTTTCCTGGTCCTGTTTGAAATTGAGAAGTCTGGGTAATATCTATGGAAATTGTTTGGTTTATTGATTTTTCTCATGCCCTAAAGTGAAAGGGCTACAGCGCCATAACGTGGATGTATGAAACAAAGATTTGAATTCTCATTTGTTCAATATTTTAGAAAAGTTGTGTTTTCATTTTCGTGGCCAAGTTCTGACTGTGTTTGAAGCACAGGATCCCCCATAGAATAAACTTTGACTTCCTCATTTCTTTGTGCTTTTAAGTAGTTTGAGGTGGTTTGTTGCTTACCGAAGTGGCAATAGTCGTTGATATTTTTTCAGGAGAAAGTGCTGTTTCCTGAAGTGGCCTGTAGCTGGGATTTTGGACCCAGGAGTCCAATCTCAAAATGTTTTTCATAAAGAACATAAGTGAGAGAGCACCTTCTTTTGGAAGAGGAGCAAGAAGTGACTAATCACCAAGTGGAACTTCATTTACGAGGGCTGCTTAGAGCTTCAAATGTGTTGGTCTTGTGTTGAGTAGCTTTTGTTTGTGCTTGTGTATACCATTCTTCCCCCAAATTCTATTAATGACTAGATTGAACTCGAAAAAGATCAACGTCTTGATGTCTTCTCATTGAGTATAAAGTATAGAGGTGTCTCATTAAGGCAAGGAACAACATTCTTAATGAGAAGTTCATCCACAAGGTAGGACAGGTTTTATCCACCCACTGGTAGAATGTGACCTTTACAGAAATTCATCTTTTCAAGTGCCGTGTGTGTTACAAATTCTTCTTGAGGTTCTCATTAGGTTTCGGGTTTTTTCTACATTAGACTGCATGTGAGTGCTGACAGAGTGGAGGGAGCTTTCTTCTCCTTCTAATGAAATCTTACAACCAAATAAATTAACATAAATAATTTGAAATGCAGGAAGCAAAGTAGGGTTCAGTTCCCTGGTGTCGTGTAAATAAGCAGCACAACCAAGAGAAAGTCCCGTTATTGAGTTCACAGGAGCAGCTGTTTGGCAGGACTCGGCGTGGTGGGTTTGCAGTCCGTTTATCACGGAACCAGGGCTGCATGCATCACTGCCACATGTTCCTCTTTCCTTCAGCCCAGGGACACTCATCTTGTCACAAAAAGAAAGTGGGAGGAGGAAATGGCTCATTCCAACACAAGCTGGATGCAATTCCTGTGCTCGATGGTTGTTAGTGGAGGCTGGGCTGGGAGATGCCATGTATCTGTCATCAGCCTATTGCAGATAGGAATGTCAGAGTCTGCTCTTACTTTTAAATTATTAAATTTGTAAATATTTGTAAATTTGTAAATATTTGTAAATTTGTAAATATTTGTAAATTTGTAAATACTTGTAAATTATTAAATTTTTTTAATGTGTATAAATTATAAAGCTATTTTCTTCAGCAGACTCAGGCACTAAAATGTTTGTCACTGCAGCATCTCTCCTTTGCGTGGCATATACCAGTGGCTCGTTAACTGTCCAACTGTAATTTCTGTTTTATCATAAATGAAGAACAGGAGAGCCATGTTGGCACCAGAATCTTCCTATAAAATGGAAAATTGACTTTAAGATGCCTAAAAGTACCATTAGATTTGGAAGCATTTCCCTTTTCCCCTAAGTGGAGAAAAATCTTGTTTCATTAAAGTTTCAACCGTGGTGGTGATACGGTGAGTGTTAATATAAATAATTTAATTGTTATACAATAGTCTATCAAGTGCTCCCCCTGGGACTAAACTTACTACTGAGCTGTAAAACCCAGGAATTCACATGAAGAGTTGCAGTGGGTTTTAATGGAGAAGTTTCCCACTGAGGGTAACCTACAGAGTCTGTGGTCTGAGCGACTCCGGGAGTGGTGATGTGCTGTGACTACAGGGTGGACAAGCAGAAGAGTTTTAGTTTATGAAGGAAGCTTAAATGAGCTCATCTTCTGCTGCAGTTAGTGTCACAGATTTTTTTGGAAATCCGTGTAACAGAATTCAGGGGGGAGCTTATAGAAGGGGAAGTAGTGTTTATTAAAAAAAAATCTTTACATAAGTTGATTTTACCTGCTGACGCTCATTTAGTTATAAATTTTATTCATCTGGGTACTGGTACCCATGTGCCCCCAAGCACCAGGAGGTGTATGTCCAAATGGTGTGTCAAGGATCACTTGTATATGATGTCAAGGACAAGGGGTACCCAGTGTCAGGTCTCTGGGGTTCTTCCTGATGTAACAAGCACATCTTTGGACAGGTCTTTTGTGCCCTTTAGGATTCAGCAGTGGTTGCAGGGTGGTGCTTTGCTGCAGAGCCTTGTTTACTCCATCTTCCATAAAGCTTAGGCCAGGTTGCCAGCCATTGTCCGTTTTCCTCATGGGCTAAAGAGGATTGGAGTGGTGGATGTGACAGTGCCACAACCTTGGTGTGGTCTTCATTAGCAATACAGACCCTTTGTTTAACCCTTTGTCCTGTTCTGTCGGGTGCTTCCACCTACACGTTTCTGTTCAGACTGTATTTATCCCAGCCTTCGTATTTCTGTAACGATCACTCCAGGTGGAATTTTTAAGTGCACCCATTGTTGTCCAAACTCTTTCTGCCTTGAAGTTAGCAGTAAAATTCTTGTAGAGGTCAAAGAGAGTGAGTTGTGTCAGTGTTCAGTATCACAGAATCACAGAATGTTGGGGATTGGAAGGGACCTCAAAAGATCATCCAGTCCAATCCCCCTGCAGCAGTACTTTGGAAAATTAACTCCTTAGGAATCCAGTTGTATATCACCTCTCCCCAAATGGAGGAGACATCCCCAACATCAAGTTTGGACTAGATGGACTAATGGCACGACTCTGCTGTAGGGCTAGATACGTAGTGTTGCATGAGCACAGAGCAGCAGTCAGGCTTTTGCCTGAAGCTGAACATACCTTTTTGTGTGACAGTGTTTCCATGTGGCACCTGTGTTCAGATTTTTGTCATGTGAGAACAACTTGGGTTTCTTCAAGCTTAGCAGAAGGATTTAGACCTCCAGAAATGTGAACTTTTCTCTGGTATTACTGTGCTGTCAGGGCTCAGCACCAGGTTGCTTATTCATCCAGCTTGTTCTGCGTGATTGCTACCTCTTGGTCACCTTTAGCTTTGGTACCCCTTGGCTGACTGCAGGAGGTAACCTCACTTATCCAGAGATCCAGAGAATAACTGGAAGAGAGGTTACTTGGATGCAGGACAGCAATGCTAAGAAGAGCTACTCCCATAGCTCAAGAAGATGACTGTGCTTCCAAGAATGAGTTTGGTGAGACTCACTCATGCATATGGAAAAGAGATACCAGCCTTGGGCTTCTGGGACATCTTCTGTACCACCCCCCTCTTCCTCCCTGTGTCTCTTGTGCTGCATTAGAGTTATTAATACAAAGTTTATCTGCACAGTGTAGGTGGTCATCTTCTGTGGAGAGGCCCTGGTGACTGTGTTGCATCAGTACTTCAGCTTTTGGGCAGCATGAGTGAGTTTCATGCATCGGTGGCTTTTGTCACAAGAGCGTTTGGTTATTGAAGCTGTTGCATGAGTCTACCTGCAGTGATTTGAATGCTTGATTAAAACTTGGTTTGATTCCTCTGTCTGAGCTGAATATTCAGCAAAGAGTCCAGAACACCCCAGTGGGCTGAGGTGAGGGGAGATGGGAAGGGGGAAGCAGGGACTGAGGGTAGGGGCAGAAAGCAGCTGATAAAATGTACTGCTACCAGGTAGAACTACAGTTTAAATCATTTCCAAGCTAAAAACAATTTTTTTCAAAATTCTCAATTTACACTATGTGTCGTGGGTGGCTATGAAGACTCCTGCCTTTGAAAGAGTTTGGCAGAGGGGAGGATGTAGAAAGCAGGTTGGCTTTGCGTGCAAAGCTGGTGTTGATGAGGATTCTGTAACACAACTCCTGTGAAGAGGATTAAATAAGCACTGGAGATACCAACTTCGAGGTGGGGTGCTGCCCTGCACTACCTGATTCGGGGGAACATGTGCATGATACTCTCTTCTCCACAAACTGAAGAAGAAGCCAGAAGCTGTGGAAAAAAGAGTGGAAAAGGAACTAAAAATGTTCTGAGTGTTAGAAGGAAACTTCCCACTCTTTAGCACAACATCATTGAATATAGAACCCAGGCTGGAAGGAAAAGCACTTGGTACTCAGGTGTCAACTGCCTGGGGAGCAGCAAGTTTCCTAAGCACTGAGGGACAGTTTAGGCTGTAGCCTGTGGTGGGATGGGTGTGAGGACTCTGGCAAGTTCTCATGAGTGGTTCTAACATCAGTATGGGGAATCCCAGTACCAATGAGCTCCTGTGTGAAATGTCACCCCTGGTCTATGACGTGCTTGCAGCTGTCTGGCTTTCTCACCCTGCTGCACTCTCTCCAGATGTCTTCTGGGACTCACAGTGCAGCACCAAAGGAAGACACCACTAGAAGGTCACACAGCTGTATTTGAAGGAACCACTTTTGGAGGTGGTGGACAGCAGTGAAATCTTACGACACGGTTAGTAGAGTGTGTAGTAAGTTAGTTAGTGTGTAGAGCCTGGAGCATAACGGCCAAGCCATTGCACTGTCGCTCTTCAGGGGTTCTGGGAGCAGTCCTGGTAACTGGTTGTGCTTCATCAGGCGTCTTGCAGAGTCTGACTTAATGTGGTCTGCCCTCTTTGTATGAATTGGAAGATCTCAGTCAGCAGCTCCAAGGAGCTCCAGTTTCCTCAGGAACTTGGCACTAAGTTTTATTTACAACGTGGGATGGGTGGTTGGAGCAGCAGAGCAGGGAGGGCGTATTACCAGACTGCCCGGCACCTCCTGCCTTGAAGTGGCCAGCACTTGGGAGTGCATCACTGAGTGCTGATGGCAGGGACAAGCCAAAAGGCTATTTTTTAACTCCTGCTCTTCCCTTCCATGTCCATCATGTGGTGAATTGAGCAGATGGGCTGCCCCCAAGGTGAGACATGCTTACCTGCAGGGAAGAGAAGCTCTCGTACCAAGTCCCTGGTGAAGGGGCTGCTGCTGGCAGGCAGCAACGTCGCTTGGCAGCAGGTCACAGAGAGATTACTTTGTCCTTGTTCTTGGTCCTGTTTGCCAGGTTCCCTTCAGATTGCCAGGCTGGTAGTGCAGTGGGGAGATGACCCGGGTTCAGTGAGCAGCAGTTCAGTCTGTCATCAAACAGCAAATAACGGGGCAGAATGAACAGAGCCATGTGCTAAGCTCATTTGGTATCAGGCTTCTGAGTGTGGTTCTTTGCTACAGGTATTTTTTGGTTTTTCTTTCTGCAAAGAGGACTGAAACCTTCCATCAGAATCTCCCTCTGTCCCTTACAGGCCTGTTCACAGCTGCCACAGTCCCTCTCCACGCTTTTCATCTCCAAACTACGCTGCTGCCTCTCGTCTCTCTCCAACAGGCTGCCCAGCAGCAGCAGCAGCAGGGCTGTTCATTTTCCCAGCACTCCCATCCCTGGCTCTGCAAACCCAGAGACTTCTTTGTGCTCTCATTCTCCCTGGCTTGCTGAGTTTCCTGGATGTCCCAGGTAGCCGTAGAAACATAGAATGGTTTGGGTTGGAAAGGACCTTAAAGCTCATCCAGTTCCACCCCCCTGCTGTGGACCAGGGTCACCAACCACTGGATCAGGTTGCCCAGGGCCTCATCCAACCTGGCCTTGAACGCCTCCAGGGATGGGGCATCCACAGCTTCTCTGGGCAACCTGGGCCAGTGTCTTACCACCCTCTGGGTGAGGAATGTGAAGAGGTTGTGATGGCTGCAGGGGGCAGGACAGACAGCAGCAGGGTTCAACAAGCAGAGAGCTTTATAGCATCACAGCTGCTGGCTGCATCTTTCCGATGCCCAATCCTGGGTGGGAATCTCTCTGTGCACTCTAAAGGCTTATTGTTGCTAAACTTCAGGAAGGCATCGTGTTCACCAGCGCTTTATTTGTAAGCACGTAGCAGGGATATAGAGGGGATGAAATTGCTAACTGAGTGTGGCTGTGTCAGAGCTGATCTTGCTGCTGTACTTCTTCACGCTTTGGCAGCCTCATAGTGGGGTTTGGTTTGTTGCTGTTGTGTTTTTCTGTAGCTGTTTGTTGCTGAGTTGTGATTTCCACATGTCTGTCACAGCAGAATCCTCAGATGCACAGGGGCCAGGATTTTCACTCAGTGTGTCACACAGGAGACAGTAACCCAAGCACAGAATCACAGGATCCCAGAATTGCCTGGATTGGAAAAGCCCTTTAAGATCATCAAGTCCAACCATGAACCCAACACTGACCAGTCCCCGACTAACCCATGTCCCTCAGCACTATGTCTACACGACTCTTCAATCCCTCCAGGGATGGGGACTCCACCACTGCCCTGGGCAACCCCTTCCAGTGCCTCAGAACCCTTTCAGCAAAGAAATTCTTCCTCACATCCAATCTCAACTGCCCTGGGCACAACTGGAGGCCATTTCCTCTTGTCCTGTCCCTTGGTCCTTGGTTGAACAGACCCACCCCCACCTCTCTCCACCCTCCTCCAAGGGACTTGGACAGAGCCAGAAGGTCTCCCCTCAGCCTCCTTTTCTCCAGGCTCAACAACCCCAGTTCCCTCAGCCACAAGGGAACTCAGCACACTCCCGACCCTTCCCCAGCTCCGTTGCCCTTCCAGGCAGTCGTGGTTGTCCTTGTTATAATCTGCTCTGGCCAATAATTTTATATTTTGGTACAAAAACCAAATACAGAGAAGCAGCCAGGTTCCTTTTACCAGGCACTGGCTCTCTGGCCTGTTTCGATGCACAATGGTGGGGTGGTTGCTCAGAGCCGCGCTGGCTGGCCCTGCAGTGCGCTGTTCTCTTCTGCTGCAGCAGCCACCGAGGTGGCTTTAAGGCTCTCCATTTCACTGGCATCTGCCTGAAACAGCCCAGACCGTTGGACAGAAATAAATCAGGTGTTTTCACCTTTGTGAAAAATAGTTTGTTTTCTCCTTTAGGAACTTGCTGCTGCCTGCTGTCCCGTGCAGCTCCTGCTCACAGGCTGTCACTGTTCAGCTCAGCAAGAGTGACAATGTCCTGTTGTTTTGATAATGACCTGAATCTATCTGTGCAGTTCAAAGTAAAGGCTGGGTGGCCAGGGATGGAAATGCATGGGCTTAGGCAGCTTGTAATGAAATACAGACTCTTTTACTTCAGCTGCTTTGAAGCCGCCGCAAATCAGTTGTTGGATTTGATGTGTCTTTGGGGATACGAAATGAATTTAGTGGCTTCTAGGTGGTTGTAGTGAATCAGGTGTTCATCTCATTAAATGCTCCAATATAATCAGGCTTCATGGGTGGCAGGTTTATGCCAGTGGCTGTATCAAACTGGACACAGCTTACCCTCCCAACAGGGATTTTGATAAACCATGTTGGAGGCAATTTAACAGACAGATCATTGAGCAGCAGCTTCCTACCATGGCTGCCTGGACTGCATGGGCTGTAGACGCAGAGGACAGTAGGACTTTGAGTAACTGGCACTGCAGAGCTGAGTTAGGTGGTAGGATCAATAGTTTCCTGTCAGCTGGTGTCTCTTAGTGCTGCTGGGGCAGGGGACTGCCTCGGTGCAAGGTTAACATGGTGAAAAATCAAAGCCTGGGCTATCAATCTGCTGCCTCGCAATAGCAATAGATTCGAAGTAGCTGCACTGAGGAGCTGATAGCAAGTGACTTCAGAGAAAGCTGACTGTTTCTGATGAATGTGAAAACACTTGATTTGTCCTTGCTAAGAAATGGGAACATGGCATCTGGCTGAAATGCCTTCCCAGAAAATCTTGTCCCCTCTGGGAGCACTGGTGGGGGGGGGAAACGGCTGCACACCCTCCCTTCATGCCACGTACCATCGAAAGGTCTGCTGCGAGGGTCAGCCTGGAGCCAGGCACGTTGCTCATGTTCCGTGGCTTTTCAGATCAATAGTGGCTCTAAAATGAAGCCAGTTGCATTATACTTTGGAACATGCTTTGGTGGAGATCCTAGAACTCTGTTTGGCTTCTGGAATGGAAGTAGCTGTGCACCAAGAATTAACACCAGAAAGCTCTTGTCGTGGGCAGCAGATGCACAGTATTTTGCCCTCGCCTGGCAAATTTGCTTCCCTACTTAATGCCAGAAGTCAGAAGCAGCACCACATTCCTTTTCTTTTGCCTTTTTGGGCTTGAATTCTCTGGATTCTGTAAACTAATCCGTAGCTCAACATCTATTTCCAGAAGTCATGCATTTTCCTTGAGTTGCATTGTTTAATCAGTGAGGATGTGGTAGGTGCATATATGTGAACAAGACAATCTTTATTGCAATCACTTTTCTGACTCAGCTCTCAAGGCAATTAAAAGATAAGCTCACAGGTATGTAAAACTGCCATCTCCTTGTAACAGTGATAGTGGTTGCTCCAGCTGTTTTCTGTTATTCTCTGCTGCCATCAAAGCATTTTTTTTTTTTCCTGCTGGTCACCAGAAACTTGGGAAAAGGCAGGAAGATGTAGCAGGGGAGGGTGAGGTTGGCCATGAGGAAAAGGTTCTTGAGGCAGAGGGTGGTGGAGCACTGAAACAGGCTCCCCAGGGAGGTGCTCATGGCACCAAGCCTGACAAGATGCCAGCAGTATTTGGCCAAGGCCCTGAGGGACATGGTGTGAATGTTGGGATTGTCCTGTGCAGGGACAGGAGTTGGACTGATGATCCTTGTGGGTCTTGTCCCCCATGTTCTAGGATTCTATATAAATTCCCTTCCTTCACTTTCCATTGATGGGAGTCTAAGCCAAATCAAGAGGGATATTCGAGTTCTGTCTATGGATTAATGAGAGCTGAGTGTCCTGTGGTGGAAAAGTGGTTCCTGTGTTACAGGAAAAATACTAAAAATAAGGAGCTGTTTATCTACTGTGGAACTTTTCAGTATCAGTGCAGCATTAGAGGGAAGAGCTGAGTCATATGGGAGATATCATCATATGCCTTGGATGAAATATAAACACAACTTGAGCAAGCCGAAAAGGTAAACTGTTGTTGAACTGTCTTCAGACTCAGTTCTTCATGGATCTAGACTAATGATGAAGCGATGAACAATAAAGTGCATGTTGACCTAATGAATAAAGAAAGGCTGCTGAGATAGAGGGGACTGACTCCATTCCTGTCTTTTCACTGCTCTGCTGAGTTCTTTCCTTTATTTGTGCCTCAGCACCTTTATCTGTCACATGGCAATAATGAGAATTCTGTTGGAGAGCTTGTTGGGCTGTTCCAGTGAGGAGCAAACATAGGACCTGGGCACAAACGTGGGTTGTTTTTTTTTTTCTTCACCACAGGCCAGGAGTGAGAGAAGGGAAGAGGTAGCTGCTACCTGAAAGATGGGCATCAGGGACTTTCAGTGCCTTCTGAAGTATTTCAGAGCTGCCCTGTCCATCATGCTTTTTCAAGGGCTGGGGCTCAGATAATGTACCAATTCGTAGTGTGCTCCTGGGATATTTCCCCAGAAGATTTCAGTGCTTTGTAAGCAACTGCCGTTATGATTTCAGGCCTCCAGTCAGTCACATCTGATGGCCTTTGCTTCTGTTTTCCAGGATCACTTTATTCTCATCAAGCGGAAGAGGAGAGTTAGTGATGAAAAGTTCGCTCTCTTCCATTTCTTATGATTACTGTGTCTGGTCTTTTAGAGATGCTTCAGGAGGGGAAATGACTGAAAAATCTTGTGATATTTGTATGCTCTTCTCCTCCACAACTCTCTCTGATCTATGGTGGTATTACTTCTCTGCTATTTATAGGTCATACTTTTGCAGAGCTATCAGTGCACAATGCTTCTAACTTTGTCAGTTTGTACTTTATATACATCTCAGGTCGACTAAAGTACATCCATTTGTAATGTGATTGAGAAGTCCTTCGGGCCTGGCCCCTCATCCTATATTCTGAGTGTTCAGCTTTTGCACCATATATCTTCTTTTTTAACATAACTGTGTGCACAGCCTGTGCCTGCGGGGCCATACTTAAACTCTCTATGGCCCTTCTGTGACAAGCCACTTAGAATTTGTAACCACATTTCCATGAATTTTTGTAAAAAGTCTCTGAATACTTTTCCCCTACTGCTTAGGTCTGCCAAAGTATCTCTTGGTGTCTGTCAGGTGACTTACTCTCAGTAAAAATATATTCCTCATGTAATGTTTGGAGTGCAATCCAAGACACAGAAGGTCTGACTTCCATCTCTCAGGCAGCCTGTTGTCTTTTCACATGCTTCTTCCAAAACGCTCTGATTGTGGTAGTGTTTCACCCCCTGCCTTGCTCAGTCTGCAGCCTGTTTGAGTTCTGTCACTGCGTTACACAGCCTGGACTTTCCTGTAGACCGTGGAGTCAGAGAATAATTCATGTTGGAATTGACATCTAGAGGTCATCTGGTCTGATCCCTTGTGCCAAGCAGGGCCAGCTTGGAAGTTATATTGGGTTGGTCACTCGGGACCTTTTTAAATCTTAAATTTTGTCTTCATCTCCAAAGATGGAGAATCCCCATGTCTCAGAGCTCCTGTTCCAAGGCTGGGCAACCTCACAGTGCTTCCTCCTTTCACCTTCCCCCAAATATCTAGTGAGAATTTCCCTTATTACAGATAGTGGATGTTGCCTCTCCTCCTCTTAGTGTGTGGTCTGGAGAGACGCTGGTGTCACCTTCTGCCCACCTTCCCTTTGTGTAGCTGAAGCCAGCAATGCCACCACTTACCCCTCTGTTCCGACTGCTTGAGCCCAGTTCTCAGCCTTCCGTTTGCTTCAGCTTCTCAGTCATGCTGGTTAGTAACCCTCTGTTAGTGTTGCTCTGGTGTGTCAGTGTCTGTCTGGTACTGGGGAGCCCCAAACTGGTCCCACCACTGCAGACAGAGTCTTCAGTGCTGAGTGGAGTAAGCTCATCACTTCCATTGATCTGCTGGCTTCCTTTCTTTTCCTACAGCCCAGTACACAGCTGATCTTCACCCCTGAGGGCAACTCCTCATTTATTTTTAATTTGTTGGCCACCAGAACCCCAGGTCCCTCTCCACAAAGCCACTTCCCAGCCAATTGGCTGGAAAAGAATTTACTGTGGTAAATTACAGGGAATATAACAGGATGGTATTACATGTTTATTGTCTGTCCTGGTTTTGCTAGGATACATCCAGTTTTCCTCTTAGTAGCTAGAACAGTGCTGTGTTTTGGTTTCAGTGTGGAATTTGTTGTAAGAAGAACATTGAGAACATACCAGTCTTTTTAGTTGTTGCTGGAAGATGAAGGACATTTCCAACTTCCCCATGTTTTGCTGGTCTGCGGGTGCAAAGGACTTGGGGGGGACATAGTAATTGGCAAATCCAAACTGGCATTTGGCTCTGCTGATGGGATATTCCGTATCACATCATATCTTGTCCAGTATATTAATGAGGGTTGACTGGAATGCTCTCGGATTCTGTCAGATCACTCAGGCTGTCTTGCTCTTCTGGGATTGTGGTTTGGGTTTGGGGACTGTCTGTGCTCCAGGATCACTGGCTGAGACAAGCTGGGCATTGGTCGGCAGGTGGTGAGCAACTGCACTGGGCATCACTCATTTGTATATTCCATTATTACTGTTATTATCATTTTAATTTCAATTTTATTTCAGTTATTTTTTTTTTTATCTCGACACACAAGTTCTCTCACTTTTACCCTTCTCATTCTCTCCCCCATTTCCCGGGTGGAGGAGGGTGAGCGAACGGCTGTGTGGTGTTTGGCTGCTGGCCAGGCTAAAACCACCACATTATCTTAACTGTATTTTGGATTTTTCAACTTTGTTTTCCAGAGATAGGTATCATTCTCCCATGTTCCAATTTACAGTTTTTTCCTTATATCTTCATTTTTTACCCAAGGTTTAGTAAATACTTGTAATATCCAGAACAGTTGTTATCCTTTTACAAATTATTTGAGAGTCTTTATTTTCCAGGCACTGCTAATCATTCTGCAAAGCTCAGTATCAGGAAATACTAAATAAATAACTAAAGCTTCTCAGTATTTGGAGACCAATGCGAGACAACTCACCAGGGCCTGTTTTTCAAAATATCTAAAATTGTCCTGAAGATACAGTGCTGAATCTTAGTGTCAGGTTTTATTGGAGTTTTTTTCCCTCCTTTTGTTATCACTGCAGAAGAAATGGAACTAGAGGATAATTTCCTAAATTCTAATCTGCTATTTCTGTGCAAGACCCTTGCAATCTGTTAGCAAGAAGGAAAGAATCCAGCTGGACTTTTGGGACTCCCACAGTGAATTTACAGGATTTGGGGAGTAAGATATTTTTTCTTGCAAATTGAGGCTATTTGACTTGAAATTCCATGAAGAGCCATCAGCAAGAGAATACCATGGTGCTGCTTTAGAACCAGCTTTTGGATGAGAAGGCTTTAAGCAAAGGTTTTCCAAAGGGTTGGGTCTGAACTCTACTTTTGAAATGACTTTTCAGTGCTCCAGTTCTCGGTTCAGTCCGTTTTCTAAGGGCTCTCCCTGTGTTGCTTATAGAGATGTAAAGCTGGGGAAGCTCCAGGTGTCACCATCCTGGGAGGAAGACTTGACAATGCAGCAACTTTGAATAGAAAACACTATTTTGCAGGATTTCGTAGAGGATGTTGTTATTCTGCTTTACCGCTGGTGTATTTACTTTTTTTTATGTATTTTGTCAGTGTCAGAACAAAGGCATACTGCTGCTCTCAGGTTGAAGTGCCAGCTCTCCCTCTCCTGCCTCCCTCGCATCCTGACATTTTCCATGTCAAAAACCAAATGTCTTTCTAGTGTCATGCTAATGATTATGTGTCCCATTTGACCAGAATGTGAAGGTCAAGTTGGTTTCCTCTCTGGAATCAAGGTACCCTGCAGGTTTCTGGATCAAACAGAATTATTTTCCTATCCCATCCAAAAAGCATTTAAATATAAATATGAAAAAGGATGACAAAATTAAAATCTATCATCCATACAGATGCCAAACTAGTGCAGAATCAGCAAGGTAACCCAGTAGTCACTGTTCCACGTGAGTAACAACGAACACTAGGCTAAAACAGCTTCTCATGGGTGGCCTGAGCTTTTTTTTTTTTAAACCAGCATTCCCTACCCTATGTATCAACTGCAAGAACAGAAATCACTGTCTTCAAAGATACAGTTGGTCCTGAAGCAGCAGCAGGCTGAGGTGATCTGTTGTCAGGACAGTCACTCCTGTCCTGATACATGACATGAGCAGGGTTTTTATGGCTGGATCCACGTTGCTCAACGTGGGACCCACCTGTACTGTTAGAACCCTCTTTTCTGGGTTAACTTAAGCTGACTTCTGTGTGCATTAAAACCTCAATCAAGTTTAGGAGAGCTGCAGTGGTGACAAATTATGGAAATTAAATTTGCTAGCCTAGAGACAGCTGTAAAAAAAAAAAGGAAAAAAAGAAGTAATAACAGCATGTTAGCAGCCCTGTTCCAGTAAGGGCTGTGCCCATAATGGGTAGCCCCGAGCTACTTTATTCCATCGCCCACCTATGTATGCAGAGTTATTAAAGCCTTGTTTAGTTGTGCAATCTGAGTAGTAAGAACAATCTGTTCTACTGAATATATATTTTGGTTAATCAGATATGATTTAACAGCTTTGGTCTTCTGATGGGTAAGGCTTGTTCATGGATTCATCAAAGATTTCTTAAACATATTAAATACTGTTCTGTTAAACTTGACTTTAGAGGTGCAACACCACAGGAGGCACCTCTTTTCCTAAGGAGTGGATGGTAGAGATGTCATTGTTGGAGTTTGCTGCTGCGTGGAAGAGCCCTGGAGCTCTGTCGGTATTTGCCTGCAAAGGGCAGAGGAAGTCAGGTGAAGCTGACAGGCAAAGACTGATTAAAATGTATTCCTGCCTGAAAGCAAAAGTTCATCCCTAGAAAGGCATTCTCCTGAAGTCACGAGGTGTTTCAGTGACGGGAGTGCAGAGGAGCATGCTGCCAACAAGATGACCCTGAACCGCAGGGTGTAGTTGCTTATTTGTCCTAAACCAGAGTGGTGCCATGTCTGTCCCCTTCAGTTCATGAGAGCCATGAGCATTTCTTCATGAAACACTGGGATAGCTTAACTGGGCTGGCAGCCAAACAAGACACAGCCACTCACAGCCCCCCACCACCCCCACCACCCAGGGAATTGGGGAGAGAACTGGAGGGGTAAAGGTGAGGAGACTTGTAGGTTGAGATTAGAACAATTGAATAATTAGAGTAAAATAAAATTAAAATAATAAGAATAATAATGATAACAACTATATATATGAGTGACGCAGAGTACAGTTGCTCACCACCCGCTGATAACAATCCCGGAGGAGCGAAAAGGAACCCGAAACCGAAATCGCAATCCTGGAAAAGCGATCCTGAGTGACTCCTGATTAAATCTACCCCCTTTCCAGTCAGCCACGGTTAATATACTAAACATGATGTGATATGATATGGAATATCTCACTGGCACATCCAACTGACGGTTCTGGGTTTTACTAACTACTACACTTTTCTTCTCCACTCCCCCTTCCACTCCTCTCTTCTTGCAAACTGCCCAAGCACAGTGTCCTTCTAGTTATCAACACTGTTCTCATAAAAATCCTCACTGAAACCAAAACACAGTGCTTTCTAGCTACTAAGAAGAAAATTAACCCTATCCTAGTGAAACCAGGACAAACAGGTTTCAACATTTTTAGTTAGTGGTGTTTTATTTCATGGTCCCTTTTTGTGCACAGCGTGAGAGGCAGCAGCATTCCTTCTCCGCTACCAGCAGCACTTGTGAACAAACATGCTTGAATGGCTTCCATCCCTTAGAGTGCTTCAGGGAGAATGGGTTGCTCCAGGAAAATGGGTTGCTTTGTCAGGCTTGTGTCTTCAACAGCTATTCCTGTGAGCGAGCTCTGCCATGCAAACACGTAATCATCTCCTTCAAGAAGTCAGCGATCACTCCACGGTACGTATTCCCGATCTGTGTTATTAATTGTTGGTCTCTTCTCATACGATGGCTCAGTTCTTAACATGGAGTCGAAATGTAACTTTAAAATCTCATCAGACACAATGTCCTCACGTAACCGAAAGGTAGTAGTAAAGGAATAGTAATTCACAGCCAGGAGATCAAGGAACTGTAACCTGGCTTTCTTCTCTACCACTTCCCAATGACTTTCTTAAATTCCTAGTGGGGGATGTTGGAAATAAGGTGTTCATCCCATCATGCTTGGAACTCCACTAGATCCAGGTTATTTGGGGCAAAAGGGGGACAATAATTCAAAAAATGCCTAGCACTTTGTAGCACCCTCTACCCATGATGTTTCCAAGGAGAAGTGCAGCACTTGGGTTTCTGTTGTGCTTCGTCAAACCAAAGGAAACTTGGGTGTTAAAGCAAAGCTGGGAGAGGGTCAACTTGTTAGGGTAAATGGACACCCAGGATATCTGCAAATGATAATAAACCTTCCGAGTTAGTTTTCTGCAAGGCTGGTTAGGAAGAGGGAGAAATTCTCAGTGATTCTGACAGGTGCCAGCAGAGGGCATTTGGAAACTTGGCATTTCTGCTCATTTCTCTTCCTACACATTAGAGCCCCTGAACAATTTCTGTGGGAGGCTGATGTCCTGCAGCACTGGTGGCTTCTGTGTTGATACAGGCCTCTGATGAGGACAAACCTCAGGTGGTTTTTTTTGGGTTGTTTGTTTGTTTGTTTATTTAACATATAGAATATCATCAATAAAATATGTATTTCTAAGTAATTTCCAAATTAGAAGTATTGAGCTTGAAAGCCAGAAAGCTCTGGCTTCTGTCAGGAGGGATTATTTGGGTGTGAGGTGGATGAAAGGTGAGGAGGAAGGAAGTGAAGAAA
>NW_010340734.1:0-399 GCF_000700745.2 Antrostomus carolinensis | reverse complement strand
GGGTTTTTCCAGTGTTTGTCATGTGTAAATTAGCAATCCAAAGTGGAACTTGATTGTTGGTTATGAATTACTGTATTTAGATATTAATTACACCTCCTCTACCCTACTATCATTTGCAGAAGTGTCTCAGCAGTGATCATTTTAGCCCAATATTCTGTCTTGGGTACCAAGAAAATTGCACATGTAGGCATGATAAAAAAGGACCAAATAGCAACTCTTTGTATTCATGCCCAAAAATGCAGTTGCATTTCTGTTGATCAGGGCTTTTGTTATTTGCACCGGGATAGGTACCGAGGTGCAGTACAGAACTGGTCTCTCACCAGCAATACATTTGGAGAGAGCTGTTGAAGTCCAGATGGGTGAGTAGATGTGTGAAGGCATTACACAGAATCACAGAAT
>NW_010340733.1:7139-41380 GCF_000700745.2 Antrostomus carolinensis | reverse complement strand
TGTCAAACGCCTTGCACAAGTCAAGGTAGATTTGTTATTCAGCAAGACTTAAGCAGCAAAAATATGGTTCAAATCTTTTACATTTCAAACTGTATAATAGGCATTCAAGATGAAAATCATGCAGCAATGACTAGTTTCTGAATTACTTCCTGAAGTTAACTACATAAGTAACAAATTCTGTCTCCTTACTACCACATGCAGACTTCTCTCCATGATGAAGATTATTTTAGTGGTGGAAAAAATTAACATAGATTTAGATTCATATTTTCATATTTCCTAAGTTTTCTTTTAGTTTTAGAAGAGGGGGGAGGGAAAAAAGGCACTATAATTTCTTCCTTTGTCCAAACAAGTGAATGTCTTGAAACTCCAATATTTTGTAGAATTTTCTGTTTCTCCATTCATAAGAAAAGAGTAGGTCTTCATTGAAACTACATTGGTTTTGACTTAATTTCCATTCACTTGGTGAGGAGATTACATTTGGCCATCCAGAATAATGGTGAAACCATTTACAGCAGAAGTGCATCTAGTCCAGTCAGTGTTCTGACCGTAGCCAACAGTACGAAAACTTGTAGTGTTGTTTTCCCAGGATATCCTCGAGCCTCCATGTATTTGCTATTGAGAGACAAGGGTACCTGAACTGATGGATTTTCGTGGTTTTTGCCATCAATTTGTCCATTCATTATTTAACCCATTAAGTACACATTTCTTTATATATGTATACTACAAAATATACACACATATATATATATATACACACATACAACATACAGATATGAAAATTTGATGCAAAGCATTCCACAGATACTCTGCATCACTTTACTTCAGTTTTAATGTGCTCCATAAAATGAGGGATCAAAGCCTGTTTTATTTAGGATCACTCTGGATTCCTTAAAAGCCAAATGTCAATTTGAGTTATTTGCAAGTTCCCGTTAGAAAAATATTTTTAAAGTTAAAAACATTTAATATTCTAATAATATGGTAAACAACAGAAATTCTGAGAGACTATAACAACTCAGTCATTATTTTGTAATAACACTCTAAAACTTTTTTTAGCTAATACAAGTTACTACACTTCAGCACATAAGCACCTTAGCTCTAAACAACTTTGTACTGATGGGTGAAATCATAGAATGGTTTGGTTTGAAAGGGACCTTAAAGATCATCCAATTCCAAACCCCCTATCATGAACAGGGACACCTTCCACTAGGCCAGATTGCTCAAAGCCTCATCCAACCTGGACTTGAACACTTCCAGGGAGGGGGCATCCACAACTTCTCTGGACAACCTGTTTCCGTGTCTCACCACCTCACAGGAAAGAATTTCTTCCTAATATCTAATCTAAATCTGCCCTCTTCTAGTTTATAGCCATTGCCCTTTGTGCTGTCACTACTTGCCTTTGTAAAAAGTCCCTCCCCAGATAGAATCAAATCTTTGCATCTGAAGAGTTATGAACAATGCTTGTGGATAGTTTCATGTCATATTAAAAATTTCTTCTTGTGCAGGTTCTACCTACAAACCTGTAACAATAATGTGGCAGTAAAATCTGATAAATGAATGCACAGGGTACTTCATCAATAAGCAGGTTTCAGGCCTACGTATGAAAGCAATGTCTGAAGGCAACTTTACTATAAATGAGAGGGCAGGAGAAAGAAAAAGCATTGAAGTTGATCTTGCCTTTGACCTACGCTGACCACTGGATCAATAGCTATCATTAGTAGAGGTCCCTTAAAGGAAGCTAGCTGCCGCAGTAGTGACATTCAACCTGTGTCAGGTGGCACCGTGTGCACAGGCAGAGAACTTCAAGTTTAGAATTGGAAGAGTCAGAAAATGAAAGGACATTACTAAGCTAAACAACAACTCTTCCCTGGAATTTTGAGTAGTTGTTGAGTTTCTGATAAAAGTAACCTTCTGTTAGAACAAACCAGTGAAGCTAGAGATAATTTAAATACTAAATTTTAGAAATTTCTGCTGGTTATATGTACTTGGGATCACTGGAAAAGAGAAAACAGTGGACATCTGGATAAACCTCTATCAGTTAAGGGTATGTTATACTCATTTGATTAATCTTAAATTGCCATTGAATATAATTTCATTCAAAACAGGTTGTCATTTCTAACTAAATGTTAGTTTGGTTTCTAATTTAACTAAAATCCACCCCCACTCCCTCTTGCTAATAAAGTTACCAAGCTTGGTAAATGCACTGCTTGTGTTGTTTGTATTTCCTGTCTCAACTGACAACCTTCTGTATTTTTAATATTGTAGTGTGATCACAAAACACTGAACATATAGATAACACACATGTCCAAGGAATTAATAACGAGACTCGAAAAATTTTCAAGACTATTATCTGCATATAGATACAAAATGCTTTTGTCTCCAAAGGCACTGAAGAAGTAAAACCAGACTGTACCTGAATGCTAGATGACTTCACATGTAACATCACTGTCTAGAAAACTCTCTGGAGAAATGGATTTCTGATGGTTTCATCTGTGTGCAATCATCATAATAAAAGATAATCCCCTTTCTCCTAGAAAGTTATAGTCTGTATAGAGAAGACAAAAGGGAAAGAATAGAACAAGCGACAAAATAAAAGTGAAATGTCCAGAATTAGATAGGTTAGGGTCTGTCAAATTCTATTGAAATACCACAGTCATCAATACTCAGATAACACATATAAGCAGTGTGCTAACATATATTGTTACTGATTCTTGTTTAAGGACCATCTTTCCCCATCCTAGCAACAATATTTAGGAATATCAGACTTAGAAGTGCACAAATACAGAAGACAATAATTTTCACTGTAAGTTCAGCCCTTTTGTTCTAAAAGAAAACCAAACAGGAAAAATCTTGGCTTCCAAATTCTCTCTATGAATCACCCCACTTTCAGACAGAAAGTGTCTGCTGTGACCAAAACAATTAAAAAAGCAAACTCTCACTGAAGTCTACAGAGGAAACAAAAGACAGAATAATTTCAAGCAAATTACAAATCTATGATATCTTCCAATAAGAATGAGAGAGAAAAACCTTTATATGTATTTTGTAATTTATTTCTGATTAAAAAAAAAAGCCAAGATGTCTTTGTCTTGAGGAAATGAATACAAATTTCCTCTCATATCAGGAAAGTCCATAATCTTGTAAAATTATCTTCATACCATGCTGTGCCTGATGGGAATAGGATAATAAAGAGTTCTTAATCTCTCTTCAGAGAGGAGATCCTGAATAGTTAGGTCTCTAATCTCTTGTTTAGCTCCACCCACATTGGTAGCAACATCATATCACTTTTCACCTTTTCTTTGATTTCTGTTCTCAACTTGCACCCACCCGGCAATCACTGACAACCTCATCTTCAGCTTTCAACTCCTTTCTCCTCAGTGCCTTAGAGCCTCACAGAAAACAGGCCCAGGAACTCTTAGTAATCCTGTTAAATCAGTTAGCAAGCTCCAAACCCATCTTTTTATTGCAATACAAGAATGGGTTTGCTTTGATCTGTTCTGGTGCATGTTAAGATTTTTCTGAAAGCAACAGCTACAGAGCTGACAGCAATGTCTTCTTGCTCATACAGCTCCTAAAATATTCCTTTTTAGCAGTAAATCATAAAAGAAACTGATGATAATTTACTGCACTTTTTTTATGTTCTCATCCCCATCAGAATTTGTTCATGATGTAACTTTATACTTCTGGTGACTGCTAAACAGTTAGATAAAAAGCAGTGTAGCATTTGAGAAATAACTGCTGCATTCGAGAAAGATTAGTTTAACACAGTCCTTCCCCTCCCCATTCTCCTTTTCCTCCTTCAGACTATGCCCACCCTGCAGACGTTTAATGCTTCACAACACAGTTTCTCTTTTGTGCTCAGACTTATTAGGATGTCCACTTGAAAAGACGGATCTAACTACACTTTGAGGGGTTCTTTGGTGGGACTGCTCTGACATCTCATGTTTTCAAAAAATCTTTCTTGTTTCTCAGGGTACACCCTTCAGGTACCTCAGCTCCCACAAATTCCAGCTCCCACGAGCCATGCTGATCCATCACAGTTAATGAGAAGCCTGGGTAGAAGCAGCCAAGAACTAATCTAGAACCAAAACTAGGAAAATATGGAATTGGTGAACAGTGTGTAAGACCTAAGGAAGCAATGCCACTCTTTGGGGAGAAAGAATGCAACACAGATAAAATACATAAATATTTCTTTAGATCAGAAGTATGACTTTTCCTAAGTGACTTTAAAGTTTTCCAGTTGTGATTCTACCAAAAATAAATTTAGGATTTTATTTTTCGTTTCTTGTTTCTGAAACCTTTGGGTATGTTTCAGCCAACCTTTCTGATGCAATAATGAGAAAGTAGTAACAGTAAGTACCATGACTCCAGGAATTTGAGGTAAATATAGCGAGATTCATATGAAAGCTGCTGGAGGTGACAGAACTGGAATAGTAAACCCAGCAGCTTGGAGAGAAGTCCACTTGAAAGCAGGTTTAATTTATGTGAATTTAAAGTTCTCAAAATGCAAGAAATAAATACTTTTGATTTTTTAAATAAACTGGAAAAAGACAATGAAGACAAATTTTCTATTTCATCTTTTTTATCCATAAATAATGGTAACTTCTTGGTTGTAGGCTACAAGCAAGGACTGTATATCTTTAGCAAGCTATTTGGAGGTAAGAATCAGCATGACCTTTCATTCATGCTCTTCCCCTATTCCTTTTTTTTTTTTTTTTTTTTAAAGGCTTCCTTTCGGACACACAGAATAGATTTGCATTCTGTTGAGAAAAAAGGAAAGCCTCAAAATATAAAAACTGATTTTACTAGAAAGCTAATGACTGCACCATAACCCAGATTTTCTATGGCTATTGCATTAGGGAGAAAGAGTTATGAAACTTCATGCTTTTATACGTTTTGTTGAGCTTGCAATCCTGGCTGAAGGAGAGAGCAAATTCTCAGGTGCTAAACATCAAATTGCTTATTGGAACAGCTGCTGCACTGAGCTGAGTAAGCAGGACATGCAAGGAGGGGCTTTTTCTAGGCTAGTCTTTGACCAGCTTCAGTGCTAACGCTTACAAATTAAAAGGAATATCTTACAATTAGAATATTGCTGTTGCCATTTCCCTTCCACTAAATGTACAGAAACAAGTGTTCTTTTTACATTTCATACTCTTGGTTCCACTGTTTCTGCCTCACACTGGTTAGGCTCTGCAATATGTATTTTATGATGTGTCCTATTCTCCAAGCTGTAAAACCTGGGGGGTTTTTTTGGTTGAGTTTGTTTTGTGTTTGTTTTTGTTTTGCAGAGATGGTGCAGTGTTACTGAACAAATACTGCTTCAAGTAGGGTACTGGAAACACAAATCTTTTCTCTTTGAGGACTACTGAAATGCACTGGGGCAGAGCTGTTAGGAAACTGCATACTGCTTTTCTTCTTCCAAAGACAAAAAATTCTTATAATGCTACTAGTGCAGGAAATTCTCCAAAGTACAGATTTTTTTTATCTGAATTCATTACAAAGAAAAATGTTCACTGATTTTATGGGAGGGTGAGCAGAGAATGTTAAATATCATGAAATAATACTGATTGGAATGTAGATTATTCAAGATTCAGACTCCTTAACTTCCAGAAATGAGTTTGTGTTCTTTTGTTGACTTAGATGATGAATTGAACCATTTACTTTGGAGCAGGTCAGGCTCAGCAACTATTAGTTGCTCTGTGATGGAAACAAGATTAATATTGTGGCAAACAACCTATTTTGGCTGTCAAGGTGGAAGCAGGGGAATGCTGGAGCACCTTTCACTGCAGACACTCTACATTGACAAGCTCTGTGAGCAGGTAGGAGAGTCTGAAGTAAAAGGCATGATTCTGCAGAGCAGGCTCCATCAGACCTGCATTAATACCCCTCCTCACCCCCCTTCTCACTTTCAGGCTTTATTTCCTTAACCTTTGATTTCACTCTTAGTGTTTCAGCATTTTTTTTTTTTTTCCTCTAGTGAAGTAGGGGTTTGGCTCCCGCTGAGGAATAAAAGGTGCCACTCCTGAAATCTCCTGCTCACTTTGAGCAACGACTTACCGAGAAAGTCAGCTTCTGTTTCCAGCAGGTTCCAATTCATGTTAGAAGTCTGCAGGAAATGGGCACATTGCAGCATCTGATTAAAGTCTTTCATTGCTTAGATAAATGCAGGGTCAGCTGGTGAAAAATCTTTCTTTAATAGAAAGCAAGCTGAAACAAAACTAAAAAGCCTATT
This sequence comes from Antrostomus carolinensis, assembly GCF_000700745.2. Taxonomy (NCBI): domain Eukaryota; kingdom Metazoa; phylum Chordata; class Aves; order Caprimulgiformes; family Caprimulgidae; genus Antrostomus; species Antrostomus carolinensis. The sequence goes on along the minus strand of NW_010340733.1, from coordinate 35,154 downwards.
AACTTAAAACTTAAGCACAAAAATAAATACTACCATCCTGCAAAAGAAATCCTGACAATTAAACGGATATTTTTGAAAACTCTGCTAAAATGTCCTTTTTCCCCAACAGCAAAAAGGTGTCCATATTCTAGCCACAAACCTCTGCATTTCAATAATTAGCAGGAGATAATTATCTGGAGATCAAAGAGCAGCTTCCATAAGCGAATATAAAAACACTAAAAGTTTGATTTACAAAAGTCCAGAAGATGCATTCTAGGACATATCCAGGATATAGTCAGGCCTTTCCTCTTCACCAGTGGATTCAGAACTTTCACATTTTTTGAATCACTACTTTCCATTAATTTTCATGACAGTATTCTATTCAAGCAGGAAACCTGCCAATCACTAGCTTGATTCATAATTCTGATGCTTCATATGGTCTCAGTATATCAACAGTCTCCTTCTGCTTTCTAAGTTGTCAGGTTCTCAGATTTCTTGCCCTTTTAACAACCCACTCTGAGATTTAATTTCCCAGGTGCTTCCTGTTTGCAGACTGTGCAGCAATAAACAGCAACATCAGTAAGTATGCAAGTTTGCCATGTCTTGCTAGTTGGGAAACTAGAGGTAGAGAACAGGTCTGAGAGAAAGAGGATGTACTTGTGTACATTGTTCTGAAAACTTAGTAAAGAGCTACAATTATATTTGGGTTCAGTGGAAAGTGTCAGAAGCCAGAGCTTTGTAAATACTCCTGAGCTAATTCAGCAAAAACATTCAGTCATTCTGTTGGCCACTGCAAAAGTTGCCATCGGGCCATTTAATTTCTGAATGAGCTACAGAGGAAATATAGGAGAGTCTGATTAAAAGTTTTCTGAAAAGACAGTTCTTAAATAGGTCCATGCCCAACATACACATGGCTGTAAAATAGGTCTCTTTCCAAACTATATGCTTACTTTCCTACATAATTAATCTAGTAAAACAAATTTTCTAGATCAGACTTTGGTGTCTATTTTGCAGCTGAAAGATACTTGGTGTTTTATGCTTTAGGAAATGCTGACCAAAATGGTTGGAAAATTTAACTTTTTGGAAGTTTGTATCAGCCACTTGCTTTCTCAGAGTCTTTGAAAAGTTTAACCCAAGTGACTCCAAATTACTATGTCTTCCTCCATTCAAACTCTATGGTCTTTGCTATGTTTTTCAATGAAATAATCTTGCTCAAGTCTTGAATGCTCTGAGGGCCCTCAAAGCACCTTGCTGCTGTGTTTCATTTTTGTGATGTGTCAGTTAGAGGCAAATTCACAGTGTTGGTGCAGACAAACAGGTGGCTACCTCAAACTTCTTCTCCAGACTCATAAATAGGCCTCTTATTCCTAGTTCTCATCTTCCTGGTTTTTTACTTTCCAAAATAAGACCACCCATCTTTGCCTGCAATGCTTTTACTATAAGTATATAAAACAATGTTAAAATTTGTATATAACAAAATGGAGTCACATTGTAATTTCCTACACAATCTATCTTCTCTTTTTGAAGAATGCCACTCACTAGTGAGAGTTCATACAGATAGAAGGGCCTAAAGCATACCATTTTCCTAGATGTCTTTTTCTGATAATTTTTTTTTTAATCTCTTTTGGTCCCAAGATATTGAAAAAAAATATATGCAGATATGTGAAAAGAAAACAGAACTGTCTTCCTGAATCTGCCTGCAAGCTGTTGTGACGATGATAGGTTGCTATTACTCAGCATATTCCTCATGGAACAGAGGACTGAATTTCAAAACTGATTAAAGTCTCTGCTATGAAAAGGCCAAAGACCCCAGCTAAGAATCCAGCCAGGAGTCTTCAAAAATTGACCCTACAACAGCTTCATGCAAAAACAGCAGAAGCAGATACTGCAGTTATTTATAATGAAAAATTAACCAAAAAGATAACAACTGACATAGCAATCAGAAGGGTTGTGAGGGACCCACTCCAGTAGTCATTGGCATGGAATGAAAAAGATTACACTTCTCTTTTGCTTCTTCAAAGTGTGTATGGGAGGTAGCGGGTGAGGGGGATGAAGCAGACTATCCCCATGAAGAATTTGACACAAGGTTATGTATTCATTCTTTTTCTAGTTTTTATGAGCATGACTTCACAATGTAATGAAGACACGAACTGCTATCATGATATAGTTCAAACTTATATAAGTCAGTACAGAAGCCAAAACTCAAGATGACTTAGCTAAGCTACAAGGTTGCTGATAGAGCTTGACTATATAGGAAATTTACTCCAAAGTGAGCTAGAACACAAATTTATGGTATGATATTTATTTCAAACAACTTTCCTGTGATGGTGAAAAATAGCTTTCACCAAATGGAGCAGACTTTATGCCCTGCTAAATGCTGAAAAGGCTACATTGCACTTGCTCTTCTCAATATGTATCTAGATGACTTGGTAACAGAGACTACATAAAGTACTATGAATCCACACCCTAGCTAACTTTAGAGTTATATTCTGTAAAAGAAATCCTCTGCTTAAACAGAAGATGGAAAAATTTGTTGGAACTCTAGAGTAGTCAACTCTGTCATACAAAAAAGGATAAAGTTTATATTTGTTCAAGCCTTACCAATTCACTTAAGCTACTTCATTGCTACACGTCATTTCATTTTTCATTATCAAAGCCCAGGGCCTTTAAAAGGTCTGCAAGATCTCTCCTCTCAATTTGTTTGCTGACATAGTTCAGCAATATTTAGCACCAATGTGTGTTGGCCCTTTAGCACTTTCTTCATCTTTAACATAATTTATCAAAGAAGGTAGCAAAATACAAGTTGATCAGCTTCTCTGGTTTAATTTAACAAGGCAGGTCATAAAGGCTTTGTTCCTTGACCAGCCATGCCAAAGTGCTGCTTTCACATATTAATGTGACATGACTTGTACAGTCATAATTACTGCAACAAGATAAAGGGAATTAGTTAAAACTTAATTAAAACCGCATGCCTTACAACTGTGACACTACATATTTAGTAACTTTACTTGGTTCCTGGTTTATCAAAAGGGAAAGGGGTCCACATGAATTTTCCTGGTATTACAAGTGCATCAATTAAGAAAGAAAATTGAACACTGATAATAAATAACCAGATAAGAAACAAACTTGAAATAAAACAAGTACTCTGACTCATGGTTAGGAATGAATTTCCTCACTGATACCTACCTACTAAAGCTGCAATAAAGGACAAACAGCAAACCTTCTTCCACGGCTATGAGAAGAACTGATCAGTGCAGAGGCAGGGCACAGAGATGGATATCTGCAGTGACTGTGTGTGGCATATTGGTAGGCCTTGCAAAACAGGCATTACTGAATGGCATCATGAAGCATAGAAATAAGGCTTGTCTTTTCACATTTCAAATAAGGGCAATCAAAGGGAAAAAATGCTTTCTGTGGTTTATCATTTCATTTTACAGTGCTATAGAAAGTATAGAGGGAAAGCAGATAGCCTAGTCTAATACTGTTTAAAAGTTTAACCCTGTGCAGTATTCCATAGTAAGTCAGCAAAATCTAGTAATGTATGCTTTGCTTTAGCAGCTATACCATTTTCCTACAAAGCACTCAACTATACAGATGCTCCACTGTCATTTGTTGTCGCCTTCTCTTTTCTGTTAGGTCCTTCCACAATGGCAAGACCATATTATTGTGGTACAAACCCTCATAGCATCAGAGCAAAAAATTACCCTTTCCAGGTTTTGGCTGCAGAATAATCTATTCTTCTTCTACTATTGTAAAAGTCATATGCTGCTTTTAATGCAGGCATTCTTAGTATGATCTAGGCTCCATAGTGAAAGGTCCTTGTCACTTGGATTTTACTGTTTCAATCAGCTTTATGAGCTTCTCATTTTCAATATCTCAATAAATTTTGTATGTCTCCATCTGTTTCTTAACCCTTCACCAGAAGAAAATAATGGCAACTATAGGAAACAGAAGAAAGCAAGAGTGGGAAAACTTACTGCCTCAATGGGACAATTGGTTCCTTCTTGATTGCAGTAAGAGGTGGCTTATCTCCCACACTGGTATTAGTAGTACCAAATAAGCTCTGGCTCTTAATAAGTTTTGCAGCTGTTTCTAATCCTGCTCTAACATGCTGCTGATGAGCAGTGAAATAGTTAACAGCACTGACATTTACAGTATAACTAGGAATCAGCATTAATACTGTTGAAATGAATGGGCCCATCACATCTGTCAGAGCTATTGTTTCAGGTCCCTGCATCCAGTGCCTGTTTCTAGGCTAACAGCTAAGGATTGACTTTTGTATCAAAACAGAAAACATCCCAGCACAGGGGAGAAGGTGTCTGCACCAAAGAGGCATCTCTGTTTAGATGCAGCACAAATCAGCACAATCAGACCTTTACTACTATATCCTGAGGCTGGAAGGGTATATATCCAGGAACAGTGCCAAAACATCTAAAGATCTAGTAATTTAAGAACTTTCACAGGCAAAATTTATACAAATACCTTTCTGGTTTCCTTTGTAAAGGAATCCTACAGAAACAGACAGTTCACCAGACTCAGACCTACAATTTAATCTGACTCAAAGTCTGACTGCTTTGTAGTGACTGTAGCTCTGATGAGCAGCCACAAACTAGATTAAAACTAGCAAGTTCAGGTGTCAGTGGTAGCACAGCTGCAGCAACACATGTGACACCACCTACCTACTTATTTAGTCAGCATCTCAAGGGCGAGCCTTGGTGTGAGCTGCCATGATCATTCCTTTCTACAAAAAGCTAATGCAGTCACATAACCCTTTGAAGGAGGAGACATAACATCACAGTAGCAGCCTGGTTCTTCTGTTTACGTTACATGACACGAAAAAAGTTTCACAAGCATCAGAAAAGGATGCAGCAAGGTTTTGCTTCTGCCCGATATTTTGACATTTTCTTCAAGACTTTGGTGTATAAGAGCATTTTATAGACACCTTTTTAAGGGGGTTCTACCTTTCTGGATGCTGGAGGAAGGGGTATTATGTGAAGTACAATCCTGAGATTTTTAAGGTAGAATTAGCAGCTTGTGACTCATAAGAGTAAGAATAATTAAAGTGAGAAGTAATCCAATCAATAAAGTGTAATCCCTATTCTCCTATCCTGGGTGAGCCATGCTGCAGCTATTTCAATTAGGGCATATCTACACGTCAATTAGACTATATCTATATTAGTACCACATTAGTGTTATATAAACAGGTTATATATGCCTGCATACTATAAAGTGTAACATGCTCTATACCACTGTAACACTTCCAAAGCAGATGTTGCTATATTGACAGACTAGATCTAGCACAGCCTTATCCTCACAAGAATTAAACAAACAGCAATAAAAAAATATATTTTTTATATATAACTGACTGTCATGCAAAGAAAACTGCTGCATTGATTTAAGACATTATTTTTTGCAGTTTTTTACCTCACCCACCTGACAGAAGTAACTGCCCCCACAGCAAAGACAAAGAAAGCAAACTCCAGTTCACAGTTTAGGGTAAGCTTACCTTCACTAGCAATTTAAGCAAATATAGCAGATTGTAAATTAGAGCACCCATAATAAAGATACGCGTTCCTTTCTGCTCCCTCTGCTCACATGTAGCAATGGAGTAATGTAAAAAATTAAGGCCAGTAGCATCTTGTCTCATTTCAGAGAAATACAGACATGTGGGTTGGAGTGGCATCAGCCAGCAGAACACAATTTACACGGCCAGCAGAGCTGTGCCAGCAGAAGTCCACCATACAAACATGCACTCAACAAATTTAAAACATTTCTTAGTTACAACAGTTAACACTGGAACCTATATGCTGCAAGCTGTACATAAACAGAGTAAAAAAAACCCTGAAGCATGATCTATCTTTAGTTTTCAAGGTAGACATCCCTTTGTGACTAACAAAATCATCAACATCTTGAATCAAATGCAAATGTTAATAAACTAAAATAAGCACTTTTGTGTAACCCTGTGGCAATCACTTGGATATGCACATTTGTGACATAGTGAAACATCATCTGAAAATGTGGAAGATGTGACAATATCCTTTTTTTGCCCCAGCAGTAACACATCAAGTGTGGCATTAAAGACAATGTTTCAGACATTTGAAAGGCAAAAAGAACAGACAGGAATGTTTAGGGCTGTAGCAAGGCATGGCTACTTTGAAGACTGGGATAAATAAAAATCCAAATTAAATTTTATATTTTTAATTTACAAAACACTCTCATTTTGAGCTGCTTTATATGGTGTCATTTACTTCCTGAAAGCCACAATAACAAAACAGACATTCACAACAGCAAAATCCAGACCTGAAAAAATTCAGGGAAACAAGCACATCTAAGCAGCTGAAACCACAAAAGATACTGAATACTTTCTGAATAGAAACATGACAGTGTCAGTGGATACATGAGAAACAGAAATATGTATGTAAGCCATATAAACAAGGGAAAACCTGTTTACTTTGAACTTTAAAGCCTACCAAGTTTAAAGCACTCATTGGAACTACTTACCTGCTATTTTGCAACCAAAATCACCCTTACCCTTGCACTGCTGAAGGCTTCCCTTATTGCTCAGAGTCTACCCAAAGACGATTACTCTGTAACCTGCAAAGTACTGCATCCTTGTGCTTTCATCTAGAGAACTATGACAAGACCCTTATATGTGTTATTTAGACTGTAACTGGAGCAAAACCTCAAAGGATTGCCAGGGGAAACCTCCCTTACACCCAGTCTAACATAAAAGCACAGGAAATATCCTCCTAGGTCAGTCTGCCTAGCCAGCTTCTGTCTCCAGCCACATCAGAGACACTGCTTCTAGCACAGGGGAGTGCATCAGCCTGGCCACTACCTGAGCTCATTCCTCTTTTGCTCTCCCAGCAGCTGCTACCATTGGATTAGGAATCCCAGAATTTCAGCTCTGTCTCTGCCTTTAGTATTTGCCTTGGCCCTGTTGGCCAGGAATTTCTCCAAGCCTCTTTTCCACCAGATGTTACCATCTATCTCCTCTCCACGACCTCCTGTGGCAACGGTTTTACAAGTTCTCTATCCACCATGTAAAAAAATTCCTTTTTTCCCTGTTTTTATCTCTTGGTATTGTCAGTGAGTGTTCCTAGATCAACTGCTGCTGCATTTGTTAAATAACAAACACATTTTTTGCAAATATCTGGTGTCTCATGTTCAGTTTTCACTTCCCCTAGGTGAAAGATCCCAGCCTTTTTAGTCTGTCCTTGCAATGCAACAGCTGTCACTTCCTCAATAATTCCAGTTGCCCTCTTCTGTAGCTTCCATAGTTCTGCTGTGTCCTCTACAGAGACCAGAATGACACATTGTGCTTCGGATGTGGGTTCTTTAAGGTTCTACATAGCAGTTTAATGACACCCTCTGTCTCGATCTCAAATCCCCCCTGTGGTTGCCTGACATTTTCTTTGCTTTTCTGGATGACACCACATTGAGACAATTGCTTCCAAGAATTGAAACTAGTTTCAATTACCATAGTTCCCTTAGCATAATTTCTTCCTAGAAACTATGCTGAGGCACACGGAGAATGAGAAGGTGATTGGTGACAACTACCATGGCTTCACCAAGGGCAAATTGTGCCTGACCAATCTGGTGGCCTTTTATGACGGGGTTACAGCATTGGTGGATAAGGCTAAAGCAACTGATGTCATCTACCTGGACTTGTGCAAGGCATTTAATACTGTCCCACATGACATCCTTGTCTCTAAATTGGAAACATGTGGGTTTGATGGATGGACCACTCAGTGGATAAGGAACTGGCTGAATGGCCGCACTCAAAGAGTTGTGGTCAACAGCTCGATGTCTGAGTGGAAACCAGTGACGAGTGGTTTCCCTCAAGGGTCGCTATTGGGACCAGTGCTCTTCAACATCTTTGTCAGTGACATGGACAGTGGGATTGAGTGCACCCTCAGCAAGTTCGCCAACGACACCAAGTTGTGTGGTGCAGTTGACATGCTGGAGGGACGGGATGCCATCCAGAGGGACCTTGACAGGCTTGAGAGGTGGGCCTGTGCTAACCTCATGAAGTTCAACAAGGCCAAATGCAAGGTCCTGCACCTAGGTCAGGGCAATCCCAAACATAAATACAGGCTGGACAATGAGCAAATTGAGACCAGCTCCGAAAGGAAGGGCTGAGGAGTGGTGGTGAATGAGAAGTTCAACATGAGCCAGCAACGTGCGCTTGCAGCCCAGAAGGCCAACTATATCCTGGGCTGCATCAAAAGAAGCGTGTCCAGCAGGTCGAGGGAGGTGATTCTGCCCCTCTACTCCACTCTCGTAAGGCCCCACCTGGAGTACTGTGTCCAGTTTTGGAGCCCCCAACATAAGAAAGACATGGAGCAGTGAGAACAAGTCCAGAGGAGGCCATCAGGATGATCAGAGGGCTGGAGAACCTCTCCTATGAGGACAGGCTGAGAGAGCTGGGGCTGTTCAGCCTGGAGAAGAGAAGGCTGCAGGGAGATGTTATAGTGGCCTTCCAGTACCTGAAAGGGCCTACAAGAAAGCTGGGGAGGGAGTTTTTACAAGGGCAGGTAATGATAGAACAAGGGGAAATGGCTTTAAACTGAAAGAGGGGAGGTTTAGATTAGATATTAGGAAGAAATTCTTTCCTGTGAGGGTGGTGAGACACTGGAACAGGTTGCCCAGAGAAGTTGTGGATGTCCCTTCCCTGGAAGTGTTCAAGGCCAGGTTGGATGAGGCTTTGAGCAGCCTGGTCTATTAGAAGGTGTCCCTGCTGATGGCAGGGAGGTTGGAACTAGATGATCTTTAAGGTCCCTTCCAACCTAAACCATTCTATGATTCTAAATCAACTATAACTCTCAAGAACTCTTTTCCGAGTTGCAACAACAAGATCTGCAGTATGTATATTTTAAGTCAGTTTTCTGCAGATGCATTACCTTTTTGTCCCCTCACTCAATTTTGCTAGGTCCTGTCCAAGTTCTTCATCGGCAGCATGGCATTTGAAAACCTGAACGAGCATAGCATTGTACATGAGCAGTGCATCGTTCCTGCACATTCCCTTCTCCGCGTCATTAATGAAGGTGTTGAATAAGAATGGTCCTAGCACTGATCTCTGGGAGTCTCCACTACTGACTCTTCCTTCCTGAAGTGATCTTAAAACCTGTGTGCTTCTTAACCTTTAATCAGACTTGAGTCCTCAAAAGGACCTTTCCTCCTGATTCTTCAGCCCCAATTTTCTTTGTCTCCAGGGCTGTAGCTCGTACCAACAAAAAGTAATGTAGAATTAATCTCAACCAAGGAATAATACCTATGGTTTCCTTCCTTAAATCCTTTGTGCACTGGAAGATGCTTTTCTGGGTTTCCCTTAGCTTTAAAGGTCTCTTGCTACAACCGTAATAATTTTCCTGGCCCTCTCCTTTCATCTCTATCTGTAACCTTCTCTCTTTTAAACAGTTCCACCGCTACTTGTACGAAGTCCCATCTTTCTAACTCAAATAGGTTTTTTCCTTATTGCACCATATCAGTTGTTTTACTGACTTCCAGTGGCTCAGAGGGAGTGTATTTCCTTTGTTTAAGAGGTATGTTATTTTCTCAAAGGAAATATTTTGTTAGCTTTCTCCAATCTTCTTCTATATGGTTTCCCTTAAAAAAGAAAAAAATGTTTATATCAACATTTTAAAGGGTATTTAGTAGAAGGGAAAGTTGAGTAATAATTTCATAAGCAACACAAATGTCTAAGAAATTATCTGCCAATTTGTGACTTAGTTACACTTTCTTTACATAAATGATTTACAGATGAAGTACTAAACAGACCCCATTAAAGGGTTTTTTCATCTAGCTAGCAACTTGCTGCTAGCTAATCTGGTACAGCAGGAACCATGTCAGAGGGGAATGATCAAAGTATTGAGCTAAAAAATAAAGTATAAAGGATTGGGTGACAACAGTTTGATGTCTCATTGAGGAGAGAGTAAGGCTTGGAAACAACTTTTAACATTTGGTTATATATTCAAAATTCAGTTCCTGTGTAGCATATACCAATTAAGAAAGGAAAGGATATTTGCTAACAGTATTTAAACTATTGGTGGTTTTCTGGTACTTATTAGCACCTACTTGTCTACAATGACAAGTGAATGTTTTGGATAAATGAAGTCTTTGTTAAATATTCAATACTTCACTTCTGGTTACATACCTCATGATAAACAGAGGCCAGCCAGTTAAGACAGGTAAGGCTCTCCCTAGACTCCATCTACCCAACTGTGAAAAGTTACCTCATAATTTGGGCTAGGAATCCGATGTTGCTGTCTGATGGCTGATGATGTTGATAAATCTGTTCTCATGAGCTGTGAGCTACAGAAGTTTACATAACTTGGTTGATTTACCCCAGGGGTATTTTAAGATTCACAATCTATCTGGCCTCACTATAGCTATTTTCTATAAAAGTGAGGAAGGACAAACACTTTTAACATGAAAAAGATCTTTTTCTCCCTTAAATGATCAAAGGGTGGGGCCAAAGGCTTATTTTAAGTTAGAAATAAGAAACAGAGAAAGAAAAGAAGAAAAAAAGAGCAAAAAAGAAAAAGCATGAGATTTTGGGATCTCCTTTACAGACCTAGACCTATGCTATCAGGAGAAAAATGGACATAAAAGAGATGAGACTGGTTCAAAGTTGTCAGACAACTAACTCTCACTAACAAGGTATTTTGTATAGTCTATCATATCCTTTCTAGTGCCTTACAGTTTTCCCAGTAATTTCATTCTGTAGACTACTATATAGAGGCAGGATTCCATCTCTGTTTATATTTTCTTGTAACAAAATAAAATACTGATAGCAAGGCAGTTTTAATTTCATTGCAATTCTAATATGTTTAGGCTAATGCAAAGTGGTAACAAGCATTAACCACTTCCCTTGTGTTTCATTTAGGTGGGTTTGGTCTTCCAATTACCGTGTCAATATGAAAAGAATCAAAACAGGGCTAACTAATAATGACGAACTAAAGCAAGTTAGTTACAGATACGCAACTAATGTTGAGACCAGTCACTTTTCTTTTTCATTTTTCCTCTCTGTTTTTCCCTAGTTGCAAAGAGAGATAGTAGCATTCCTGAGAGACATTTTCTTTGTCAGCTGCAGCACTGAGAAAAAGAATATTAAGGTATTGGATCTTGGTTTATACTTTTGGAAAGCATCAACTAGGGGTTTGTTACACAGACCAAACTGAAAAAATAAAAAGCTAGAGGCCAACTTGAAGCCAGAACTCCAGGGAATTTTTTTTATTTAAGGCATTCATTTCAGTTTAAGTTAAATGTTGGGGTTTTTTATCTATGACAATTCAGGGGGGCATTTTTTGTACATGGTAAGAACATGGAAATAAGGAAATCCTACTTATGCCCTGACACCCAGCATTTAGAAAAACTATTTTGAGTTAATTTTCCTGGAAGAAATAGGCCTGAGCACTGTCTATCTTGTCACTTGCTAACATTAAGTAAAGAAGATTCTGATCTTCAACTTCTTAGTCCCCAGCAAAAGGAACTATTAAGAATCACTCTAACCTTTTCTTAAAGATAAAATTGAAAAACAGTCAAAGCACCGAAATTATAAAGTATTAAGTCAGGCTTTCATATTAACTACCCCTTATTCCACTGCCCTTCACTTGTAGAGACATTTTTAAAGGAAAATAGTCCTGGTAATCTTTCAGGTGATATTAAAGATGGTAAGAACTGTCCTTTTAGCAACATCTGATATGGATGGGAATTGCTGTTAAAGTTCAGTGTTCCTTCCTTGAAATCAAAACAAGACAAACATACACCTAAAGGTGAGGCAAAGGAACACCAAACAACAGAGGCAAGAAATGCAGTTTTTGTTGACAAAGGGAGACATTGCACAAGGTTTTATCTGTTACTATGGAACATGAGCGACCTGTGCCAACATCAACCTACTTAAGACATTGCTTTTAGTTGTCTTCTAAATTGTGATTTCATGACAGTGTCACAAAAGAGTAATTTTTAGCCATAAATGTCAAAACAGAAGGCAAAGAAAAGAACAGTGTGGGGGGAGGGTGTAGGACAGAAAGAAAGGTCAAACCAGACAGAGATAACAGGAGAACTAAATACCACAACCAAGGTGCTTCCTCTGGTTAAGACATTTTGTATAACCACCCTAACTGCTCTTTGGAGTAAGGCAACTTAGTAATAAGTGTACGATGCAGCTATGATGACTGAGCCCTCTTAGTTCAGTCTGACTGTTGTAGTAGAGCTGGCACTAGCTGGGATGTTGAAGGGAGCTTTTCACCTGCTTGCCTCCATCCAGTTGTGTGAACAAAAGCACATGGCAGGCAGAGAAGTACTGAGAGAAGACATGGTTCTGTTAACCAGAAATTCGTGTAATACAGCTTGTAGGTTCTGTCAGTAGGACTTTTGGTTTGGAAAAATCTCATGCTGTGGTTATATGAGTCAATAAATATAACTTAGGGATTCCTAAGTAACCAAATAAAAAATGTTGTGTCTACAAAACTTACATAAGAGTTCAAACTCACTCTGGCAGTTCATATTTGTTCAAAAACATTTGTATTGCCAGACTTTATTCTGGATCAGATATTGCCTCTCTTTCTACAATCAGCATAAAATCAGTGTAAAAGTAAGAAAGCTGGCACAAACTTCATACAATGTTCTGAATAAATACACAGAAATGCAATTGTGTGCTTCTGCCTGATCTGGATCTAATTTATCCTGCTGGATGATTCTCCAGAACATAGATCTGGTATTAATGGTCACGCAACCAATTGCTTTTGCAAGCCATTTAATATAAAAATTGGATTGGACTTTTGTTACTTCTGACAATTTCAACTCTAGACCTCTGCTGAGTGATGACACAGGTTCAAATTCTCTCTGTCTGATTTAGCATGAGGATTTCTATAAAAATCTCCAAGTAGGCTGCACAACACTGTTCTTTCACTTCCCTCAGATTGCATCATCTTTGCAAAGCCCCATTTTGTGGTATGTTGCAATGTCATATTTCCATGTCATGACCTACCTCATTACTCTTGCTTCTCTTAAAGACTGTGTTTTCTTTTGGTCCTGGGCAAAGTTTCTCTACTTCGCAATTAAGTTGGATACACATTAATCTTGTTTCTGTTGTCTGCCCTAGGCATTGCAAAACCATCCGTGGCATCTCTAGGCCTAAGATTCAGGATTCCATGGGAACTTCTGCCAAATAATCTATCCAGCAAGGGTAAAATGCCCCTGAACTTTCATAATTTTTCTGGGCTACAAAGACTACTAAAGAGATGTCTCCAAGAATGAAGGCATTTTAATAAAGGCGGTGCATTGAGAAGGGAGTTACAACTCGCTCCAGCAGTGCCCTTTTGGCCTCATGGTAAGAGTAGGTCATGTCAATGCTGCACCTCTCCCAGGCTGTACGGCTTGATAAATAGACTGATGAGAAGTCAGGTGTTCCAGCAGAGCATTGCCTGTAAGAACCACAACAGTATATGCTTGGTGCCAACTGGCTAGACAGTAATTTTGCAGTAAAGGACCTAGAGGTCCTGGCAGACACCAAGTAAAACATGAGCCAGCAAAGCGTCCTTGTAGCAAAGAACTGTAATTGTATCCTTGACTGAGCTAGGAGGAATGTTGCCAGCAGGTCAAGGGAGGTGATCCTTCCTCTCCCTTCTGCACTGGTGAGCCCATACCTGAGTGCCGTGTCCAGTTCTGAGCTCTTCAGTGCAAGAAAGACATGGAGCTACCAGAGAGAGTCAAGTGAAGGAACACAAAGGCGATGAAGACACTGGAGCATCTCTCATATGGGGAAGGGCTAAGAGAGCTGGGACTGTTTAGTCTATGGAAGAGAAGGCTCAGGGGGGACTTCATCAATGTTTACAAACATCTAAAGGGAGAGTGTAAAGAAGAAGGAGCCAGCAGTGCCCAGTGACAGGACCAGAGGCAATGAGCACAAACTGAAACACAAGAGGTTGCCTCTGAACATCAGGAAACAGTTTTTTACTGTGAGGGTGACTAATAAGCACTGGAACAGGTTATCCAGATACATTGTGGAGTCTCCATTCTTGGAGATATTCAAAAGCCATCTGGACAGAGTTCTGGGCAGTGTGCTCTAGTTAACCCTGCTTTAGCAGAGGAGTTGGACAAGATAATGTCCAAGGGTCACTTCCAACCTTGAACATTTTTTCATTCTGCACAGCTGCAAGCCATGCATGCTCACCTTTAAAACTGTCCACCCCTTGGTTTGCAGTGGCCTCTTAGAACACTTTGGCACAAGAGATGTTGCAGCAGTTTTGTACTGCTGTAACCTTTCCTCCCAGCAGACTTCCTAGTGCCAGGTATCCGTGCCACAAGCTGGCAGATCCCCAAGTAGAACCTCACCCGATGTTTTAAGGCATCTCAGAGCCAGCTGAGGGAATTTATTTTTCACATGCCATCACTTGTTATGGCAGCACAGCATTCCAGCCCTAGCGAGGTCCATAAGTTAATGTCTTGGAGGTAGGGTACATAAAGAGAAGTTCTTCCTCATCTGAAAAGGGCATAGTTGATGAAACTGAAATATACTCATTCTTTCCTTCATCCTGGCCTCTGCTTTGATTCACTACCCTTGTTATACATCCCAGCCCATCATTTCTAAACCTAACACCACACCTGCCCATCTCACTCCATGGATGCTCCTGTTCCCATTCTGGGAAATACAGATTTGTCATCTGGAGGATGGTGTTCCTTCTGAGGACTGAAAAAAGCAAAGCCCAGATGACACTGAAAATCCTTGTGATTTTCCACTGATTATGATATTGGGATGTTATCTGCTTATTTATTTTTCTGTTCCACTTCCTTAAGAGCTGTTATTTTGAGAGAATTTGAACTTTCTTTAAAAATAAAAAGGGAGAGGCTGTCTTTTTGGAAAAGACTAAAACACATGCTGAGTATATTATACAGGCTCAAAACCTAAAAGATTACTACAAAGATCTCACCATTGTTAATTTAATCTAATTTAACAGGTTTGGGAGGAAAAGGCCAGAACTTTTCTAGCCAGAAAAAAATAGGAACACTGTCTTTTCAGGCTTCTCACCACATGATTGCTCTTCTCAGTTGAGCCCTAGATAATCTGTGGTGTCCTTCTCCAAGCAGAAACTCCAAGATTAGAGACAGTTATACGAAAGTTTATTTCCTGTAAATCAAGCTCTCCCTACAGAGATTGCACTCTACTCTAGGAAGCAGAAGATGATGTAGTAGGAATAAGGAAATCTTCAGTTACGTTACCTCCCTGGCACTTCGATGTGGTAGATTTAGGTCATATTTATTACATAACAGATTTTTGACATATATCTGAGCATGAAATATGATATCTTGGTGAACCAGCATTGGAAAAGCAGTTGGGGCTCAAGTCTACTTTGGTTAGATTTTACCTGATTCAAAGAATCTGGAGTTTCCCCAAGCTGAAGCCCAAAATCAGAGGGTAAAACCTTTCTAACTTCTCAGGTAGAAAAGGACAGCAGACTAGCAATGGTGCTTACTATGGAATGAATTGCTTTCCTATTCTGTGGAGACAGACTTGACAAGAAGTCTTTTAGAGTTTGAAAGATGAACAGCTGCCTAGGGAAATATAGTGGCCAAAGTCTTGGAGTAGTTTGGAAGAAGTCAGTACAGAACAACAAGAACTGAAGTCTTTGCTCCTGCAAAGCTGCAGTCAGAGCTAAGGGCCTGAAGAAACATTTAATGGTCCAAAAAGCAAAGCTGAATACTTCCTCATGCTGCCAATCTGAAAAAAAAAAAAAAAGTAACAATCGGGCTCTGAAAAATCTAGAATTGTGTGTGTGTGTGTGTGTGTGTGTGTGTGTGTATGCATATATATATCTTCTTCAAAATCTAGGGTACCTACGTCACTGAATCCAGGTCTTCACAGTGACAGGTAATCACATAATAAATACTTAGTTCAGAAGAATCCACAAACACATGCGTCTTGTCACTAACTGAGCTCAACACACCTCCCATCTTCCAGTCCAAAACTTCACAAAAAAAACAAAAGCCACATACAACAATGTTAAAAAGGAAAAGAGTAGGAGATTCAGTCTCATAGGTCCTTACAACAGCAGGCAATTTCTTCAGTGAAAATGTATAGTATCCTACGATACTCTCCTCTCCATAGAGAATGAAGGCAAAGTACTCTGCACAGTCCTAGCTAATCTGACATGAGGGAAATTACTTACTTACCCCAAATATGAGACTGATTTATCAGTCTACTACAAAAGCTCTTACTAATTGACCCAAGTGAATCAGGTACTGAAGACATAAGAGATGCTCTCACTCGTGAAGTTTACAATCTAAAGTGAAGTACATTGGAAAATCTGATGAGCTGACCAGATTGACATTACCAGAATTTTCCATTTAACAGGAACAAATGTTAAATCCTACCAAACTAGGCAGAACTGAAAAGAAATAGATTTCTACCTACTGAATAAATAGCCCAGGAACTCAATGCAAGGGTACAGAATCACAGAATATCACAGAATTGCCTAGATTGGAAAAGACCTTTCAGATCATTCAGATCATCAAGTCCAATCATTAACCTAACACTGACAAGTCCCCGACTAAACCACATCCCTCAGCATTATGTCTAGATGACTCTTAAATCCCTCCAGGGATGGGGACTCCACCACTGCCCTGGGCAACCCCTTCCAATGCCCAATAACCCTTTCAGTAAAGAAATTATTCCTAATATCCAATCTAAACTTCCCTTGGTGCAACTTGAGGTTGTTTGCTCTCATCTTATCACTTGTTACTTGGGAGAAGAGACTGACCTCCATGTCTCTACACTCTCCTTTCATGTAATTGTAGAGAGCAATAAGGTCTCCCCTCAGCCTCCTCTTCTCCAGGCTAAACAACCCCAGTTCCCTCAGCCACTCCTCATAAAACCTGTGCTCTAAACCCTTCACCAGCTTCGTTACCCTTCTCTGGACACGCTCCAGCACCTCTGCATCCTTCTTGTAGTGAGGGCCCCAAAACTGAACACAGTACTTGAGGTGTGGCCTCACCAGTGCCTAGTACATGGGTAGCGGGGATACTGTGGATGTCAGAAATATAGATGCATTCAAATAGTGATCAGACAAATTAACAAAAGAAAAATGTATTAAGGATATTAAACTTAAAAAATTGGATATAACTTAAGGTTCAAGACGTTCCTAAGATGCAGTACAATAGGACTGGACAAGGTACAGAGAAGAAATATTATAGTATACTGCCCTGTTTTTGTGGGTTTTTTGTTAGTAATCTATGACTGTCCATTATAAGGGATGTCAGATGAGCAAATGCATCTGTGGCCTCACTCAGTACAGTTTTTCTTATATTCTTATAACGTGTTATTAAACTGGGAGACAAAGAGGTGAAAGGTTTTACAGTTCATTAGTAGTGTCTTGTGATATAAGCACTAAGCGGAAAAAGACCTTTCTGGAAAGAGAAGGCGTTTAAATACTAAATATTAAACATTTTTGGCCCTTATAGAACTCAAAGAGGCAAGAGTGTCCATTCTTTGCTTGCACTGACAAAACTTTAACTTCTGTACTGCTCTGCTTGTAAAATCTACTAAGCCTGCAGCACCCAGACTGTGCACTTTTGAAATTATAAACATTAAACAAAATACAAATAGTTTGGAAAAAACACATTGCAAAACAAATATTACTGCAAGGGCTAAATTATTTTTTGAGTACAACGTCCAACAATAGAAAGCCGTTTCAAAAATTATTTCAGTGATCCTTTCAATGATTCTTCTATAGCATGCTGTTGGTGTTTTCCATACTTTTCCCCCTGTGGCCATAACAAAAAGAAAGAGATTTAGCTCAAAAACTTCATAATCACAACTACAACCTCTTCCACTGCAGAGAAAAACAGGTAGCATAGAGAGAAAGGAGTTATCACATCTCTGTGGACTAGCCCGTATAGAGGAGATCTGTCCCTACATCTACACGTCCTCTTTACTGGTGGATTACACAGTAGTGCACCAGTACTAGCAGATTGCAGCTATTCAATTTATCTTCCTGGTTTCAGAAACAAATTCTGGTATAGTGTTTACAGAGATTAGAAGGAAATTTAAAAAGTGTTTGTGCTTGGATCACAAAAAAAGAACTCCAGGCCCTAGATAGAAAAACCATTACTATTCCCACTTGGTTAAAGCAGGATTTGTAAGCCCCTACACCTATAACCAAGAATGGCCAAACTCTCCCCATCTTCCCAGGAGCAGAATCAGAAACCTCAGTGCAGGTTTAGATGCTCTCAAGTGACCAGAGCACAAAATGGCAAAGTAGACAACCATAGATCAGCTTCTTGGAAAGTTGGACTCTGCCCTTTCCTTGGCCAACCTTTCTCAGATTCTCAGTTGAAACTACTAAGCAGTGCCATATGCATCCAGGTATGAAGCCTAGAACATGCAGGGATGGTAGAGTGTAGACATTTTAACAGAAGTTCATGGACATCTTGGACGGGGCACCCTAGTCCCTAATTTAACATATGTTCTACTTTATAAGGCACCAGAAGATAAAGACGCAGGGTAGAGCTGATTTCTTTCATGTCACATGAGGGCTGCTGGCTTTCACATCATACAAAGGGAAATAGCAAAGTTTGTGAGAGAACAAACATTCTTGAAGATATGACAGAGTGGATATATCAGCTTTGTAGCACAAGAGTATCTCAGGGCACATAGGAGTAAACTGAGGTGCAGTCACACACATCCACTGTTTGTCTTGATTGTATTACACCTCTCTCCATACAAATAGCAACTACTCAGCCTACAGGAATAAATGGAAATTATATTTGTACCTAACTGAATAGTAGGAGTCAAGTGTGGAGTGAAGCATCTGAGCAAAGGAAACAATACACAGACTTTTAAACAACAATACCTTAAAAGGAGTCTTGCATTGTTTTGATAGCACTGCCTTTCCCCTCTCAAAAACAATGTTTAATTATTTTCCCAATAGTTGGATTTCTTTTTTTAGGAAAATATTCAAAATAACTAATTTTAAAATGCTGCAGTGTGCACTTCAATTACTATTATCCACTTTCTCCTCTTTCATGCTAAGGGGCTGATGACAATCAGAGAGCCCAGATGCCAACCTGTATATTGTAGTCTCAGCCAGGGTACTTGGCTTCTTGGTGAAATCCAGAGGCAGTTACTCTGGCAGCTCTCAAGTTGTCCCTGCCTAGCAAATTACTAAGGTTGTTGACTCACTGTTCAGACTACGCTGTTCTGGACATCTGGGCTTTTCCCCCTCTCCTAACTTGTAGCAGAACAGCTGTTTTATGCATGTACTGCATTAGTGCAAGTGTGCATTCATTCATTTATTAACAAGGAACCAAGAAAAACGTTTTTATATAGGTTCCTTTTAAGTCACAAAACACATGGTTATCCCCTCTGCTAGTATGATTTTGCATGAATTAGAGAAAAAGTTTCCAAACAAATAGACACAGAAATACACATGAAAGGTTGTATGTGGGAAAAGGTCTCTACACACATGTAGCTCTGTAGCAGGCAATGCCTATTGCCTGTTGCTTTCCCCCAGAATCTGAAAAACACTTGTTTTAACATGTGCCTAAGAAAGTTGCCAGAGACTCTGTAAACCCTGACCCTGACCTTAGCCACCTCTTTGACTTCCTGCACAGAATTTCTTCTGCATCAAATGGGCCAGAAACACTCCATATGTGGCTGATCTCTCAACAGTATTGGCCTTAAATTATTTATTATTTCTTGAGTGCCACCAAGGTATCTGAGGCTCTGTGATACAGAGGGAAAGACATGGTCCCTGTCTCATGAGACTTAATCTAAATAAGGCAGAATGCTTAGCGCAGACATTCAAATACCACACAGCATGAACAGAAGAAGGGCCAGGCTCAAAATTTCATCACTCAACTCTGTTATTATCTAACATTACTGCAGAACATGTGTGCTTTTCAGTAAGGCCAGGTGTGCATGTACAGATTTTCTTAGATTACCCACATCAAGATGAAAAGTGATAAAAATCAGACCTGTTTGACATAATAATTCTGTCCAAAACCTTAGCACAGATGAAACAATGTCACAAGCAAAACTTTTCTTTATTATTTAGCTTATTTTGTTTGATGAACAGGTATAGGCCACTGTAGCCAAATAACAGGTTTTTTGGTATAATCTGTCTCTATTGAAAGGTTTTCCTGCTCAGCAACATTGTAAAATGCTCCTAAAGTACAAAGGCCTAAAACTGATCCGAACACCAGGTACAATACTGGAGGTGGTGGCTAAATGTTTTGAAGAAAGCTTAAACTAAATCCACATGGAAGTTACTGTAAGGTTACATATAATTAGATATCTACCACTCAGTAACTACTTCTATTCCTGATCATACTCAGTAATGCACACACTTAAAAGGGCAAGAATTTCGAGAAATCTACTTATATTTACAGCCAGAAAGAGATTGCAGTTGGGTAGTTATGGAGGTGCAGCTGACATACTGTAAGTTTCCAACCTAAACTACTTCAAGGCAATTTGTATATATACCCATACACTTTAAGAAATACCTTTACTCCAACAAATGGGCAAGAAGATGATGCAGAAAGAAGTGACTAGACTTCTAGGCACAGCTGGAATCACTCACAGTTAGGACCGCAAGGAAGCTGGAACTGAATGCAATAGATACGGGAAAGTCGTTAAAAGGATTCAAAAGCAAAAATAACATGGTCTAAAGAGTCACTGGGAAAGTGGATTGGATTGGTGGGACAGAATGAATTGAGAAATCTGAATATTGAGATGGGTGAAGTATTTGAGCCAAAAACTATTTCTGTCAGATGTCCTGTCTTAGACTTACTTACAGAGAGGATGTCCTCTCTGCAACAGGGTAAATGCTCAAGATATCTAGTTCAGATGTAAACCTGAGGATAGCCTAACCAGGCATTTTGCGTTTTATGCTTCATGGTGTTTCAAATCCCGGTCTAAATTCCCATAAATGAAGAACAAGCATGACTACTGGCTGCCTACACATGCCCATCTGTTCAGATGGCACAGCTCCCACCAACGATTTAGTTGGGCAGTTTCACTAAAGTCTAGGTGCCAAACCAGCATACGTTTCACAAAGATAGTCTGTGCGACACTACAAGCACCGTTTCCTTTGCAAGATTCCCTTGTCTGGGAAAAGTTTGAAGATTAGCCATCTAATACTTCCCTGTTAGCCTGGTTTCATAGGAAACAAGATTATGAATCCACAGTGTGACTCTTCATCTGTCAGTCTGTCCTCTTCTTTCCTACAAAATTTGGCAAATCTCAAACAGATTTACCAGAAGGGCAATGGTCTCAAAGTTATTATTTTCCTGTACGTTTGTTTAAAATGAATGGCTGGTTAGAGGAGACATTATCAATGAATTTACTGAGAGAAGTTCAACTGTGTGAACTAAATCCATACCAGAAAACAGAAAGTCTACACAGGTGAACGCTGTCTTACCCATGGGAAAAGCTACTGTCAGAACTTCACTGATACTAGACAGAAGGGTACCCAACCATTAGACACAAATCCATAATAAGGAGGACAGCTGATTACAGAACAACTTGGTTTTGATAACACTTCTGATCAAAATATGTGACCAAACCAAATACCTGATGTCAAATGCTGAAGAATCTCAAAGAGTTTATAAACATTTCTGGCCACAGCTCAAACACTCCATGTGTGTAGCAGAATAAATTGGCAGCACACTCTCGACTTGCACAGGGCAAGCACAGTGCCATCCACCTACACATAGCAAGAGTGCATCAGAATATCTGTTGGGTTTTTCAGATTTCACAAGTTCCTCAATAATTTCCTAATGAATGTTACAGAACTTGGAAAATTCACATAAGCTCTCTCACACCTTCCTGAATGTTCAGTGTAGTCCATCAAACACTTGGCCACAGGAGAAAACAAATCCAATGAACAAGTCACCCATGGACTTGTACAGTAAAAAAGAAAAGCCTATGTGACACCTTTCCCTAGCTGGTACAGTCCAGTCCAAGTACCTCAAGGCATTTCACAGATAAGGCTACTTACAAAGTTAAACCAATAAAACTCTCAGCCAAGGTACTCCAAAGACCAATGGCAGCAAACTGAGCTGGTTTTCTGCCTCAACAAATGGCAATGCAGAATGGAATGGGGAAATACAGGTTAGTTTCCAAACAGTGATAACAAAATTGATCAATGCATACTGGTCATCAGAGAGGGCAATGGTTTATCTTTTTAGCTTCAAAAGATAACAAAATCCACAAAACTATCAGCATACACATGAGGTCTACAAAAGCAGCTAGCTGTAGTAAGGGATGGGGAAAATTATCATTTGTGCTCTTAGTCTTGATGCAACCACACAAAAATCAGTCCCAGCTGTCCTGGCTAAGAACAAGGAGTCTAAGGACACGGAGAGAACTGGATTAACAGTATTGAGGGAGATGGCCAGCACCCACAGCATGTAATTAATGTCATCCTGGCAGGAAGAAGGAACATCATCCCATTTCCTTTCAAGCGCACTGTAACCCTAGATGATCTGACTCTACCAAGAAGTCTGTGGTGAAGAGCAGAATTTAATCTAGATATGTGAACCGTATCGGTATCAATAGTACCAGTGTTCCCACCGTGAGACCTGCCCTAAACTGGAACCCTCCCAAACTAGGATGTTGCTACCAGAAAAGGCAGATCATCCTCGCAATTCAGAATTCAATAACAGAGATATTTTTTTACTGAAAATCTTATTTGAAATTCCTGTTTTGTACAATAGCATTTTAATTTAATTGTTTACATTTTTTTAAGTAATAACAAGTATTTTCTTTGGAAAACTTAACTTTAAGATTAGCATTACTGTCACTGATATCCTATCCTGAGGAGACCATTCCCATTAGAAATGGTGAATTTTGCAGGTATGTTAATTGGCCCTCTTGACCTTGTTGGATCAAATACAGCACAGTTTCTATTTACAGATGGTTGATATCCTACACAACAGCGTCACTGTAGCTCTGCATGCAGAAAAGTATCACAGACAATGAGAAAGAGACAAATATAAAAGGAATCAACAAATTATCATTTTGATTTTTCTAACTGTAGTTAAGACTGAACAGGAAAAATATTTCATTGTGTTTTCTGAGAATCTTTTACTCTGTTAGATAAAATTGGTGAAGACTTTTGAAGGATCCAATTTTACTGGCAGTTGCTACTCAAACTAAATCAATAACTCTAAAATTTATTAATAGCAAAGCCCTTTCCATCTGAGTGGCTGCAGTGCATGTGCATAAGCTGCAGTGATGGTTATTGTATATCAAGACAGAAAAGCTAGACTTCGAATTGTGTAACTTTCCATAACACAGTTTTCCTGAGGGCTGTTCAACTCAACAAGCAGCCAAGGAAAAGGGAGGGTGAATGCAGCAGATCTGTTCCTTTCCAGCTTGAGATGCAGATGAGGCCCCACCCAGAAAACCAAATCTTTGGCATTCATCCACATGATCCTCCAGGCTGAGGAAAGAGAAGCCATAGACTAATAAAGCAATACCAGCCCTCCTCACCTTTCTCATTCTGTTGATTTCTTTCTCACAGAAACAAACTGCCCTAAATGGTAAACAAGGCTGTCAGATTCATGGTCCTCCATAACTGTAAAGTAGCCATGTAAATCTTCCTACCAGTATGCTAGCATTTTCCCAGTTTCAATATGATAGAAGCTACAGATTTTTCTTCCCTATTTCCCACTGTGTCCATTGTACTGGAGGCAAAAAGGGTAGACTCTTCAGCATGGGCAGAAACATGTTATCTTTACAAACCTAATTATCAGTGAAGCAACAGGAAGACTAACTCACCTGAAATTTAAGAACTAATCAGAATTCCCTCAAACTACAAGATTACTGCAAAATCAACGTGCAAATAATTTGGTAGAACATCACCATCTGGTGGATACACCCACTGGCAATTTGGTTTTGATTTTTCTTTATTTCTGAGATAGTTCTTCAGCTCACTGAAGAATATTGGATCATAAGGTCACAGAAAAAAATACAGTCAATCCATTCAACAGTAATCTATAGCTTCTTCTTGGGACAAGACACAAATCTGCAAAAAGAGGGAGGGAAATTCCTGTTTTCGTATACCATCATAGGTGACAGACCTGTCAGCTGGCTAAACGCTGTAATCAACAACTCTTCTAGCCTACTGTGGAAAGATCTCACCCTTTGCGGAAAATAAGAGACCTCCTCCAAACAAAGTCAGAGAGCAAATAGTATTCTGCTACTGCTTGGTTAAACAGCACATTCCACACCAAAGCTGAGATTTCTTTTTCCTTTCACTCTCAGAACTGAGCAATTAGTCTCACTATTGATGAAAATCACCTGCTTTGCATAGTCCCTACTCCCCAGCATGTCAGCAAAGTGCAAGATGCCACACTCTTCACAAGCTCTAACTGTATAGTGGAGGAAAAGGAGAGGAAGGGAAACAGAAAACATCCATACTGTCCTATGAAGGGGGTCTGATTTCAGTCAAAAATCAGGTTATCTAAAAAACCCACCATCTGTCCTTAGACCTTGCATCTCATGTTCTTGAAACAAGATATTGAATACGGTATTTTCTGTCTCCTTGCTTTATTTTTTTTAAAACAAAAAGCTCTATCCAAGAAACCATATATACTGGTTGATGATTTTCTCATAGCATTATAAAAACTCATCTTTTTTCCTATTTGTTGGAATCCCCATCCTACAGTTTCATATAAACCCTGCAGCAATGGGCCTTATATGTTCATTGTCTGTATTTTTGTCTTTGTCTGAATACATACCTGCTTCTTTCAACCAAAATCTGAGAAAAGGTAGTAGTCTCTAGATCCATTACGTTGCTGCAAGTTCCATGTAACTAGGCTGATACATCAAGAATTGGATGGAACTTATACCACCAAGGAGACTTCTGCAGTACAAAGACTGCATAGCGTGTGATGCTCAAATGCACAGAGACAAAAGTGTCCCAGTCACTAAAGAAAAACTTAGACAAGATCTTGTGAAATAATTCAGGCTTCAGTGCTCCCAAACTACATGCTAAAACCCATAGCCTACCACTAGTCTATCCTACCTCCTTTATATTGTTTGTAATTTACTTCCTTATTCCACAAATCCCTTAGCCTACCACACTTAAACATTACATTATACTGACAGCAGTAGATGCTTGGCAATGAAAAAGCACAAAAGCCAAGCTGATTTGAATAAAATGTGTGTGGTCAGATTTATATCATAATGTTACACCAATATCAAAGCATAAGTAAAAGTTGAGATAGTAAAAGAAAGTCTTTTTGGTGAAATTTTACATAATAAAATAAAAACACACACAAAGCAGCTGCTTCCCACTACGCTTGTCAGGAGTTTGTATCATGAAGTTCCCATGAAAGCCTGTGACAAGCAGTGACACGGTGAAATAAGGCTCTACAGCCACTCAGATTTATCCTATCCAATACAACTCAAAATAATGACAAATAACATGTTTAAAACAAATAATTTTTAGTTGTTACCAGAAAAAAAAAATTAAACACATATTTTAGAAAACCATAAAATGGTACTAAGAGATGGATACAAACTATCACTAGCATGGATATTCAACAGTTAACAGCAAAACACTGGCTCTTATTTGTGGTTGTGGGAAGGGTCCCAGGGCAGTATATGACCTGAGAGAGAACCTTATGTTTCAAAAGATTGGGAAGTCTCAAGGAGAATCAAAACACCTGATCAGTGGTAGAATTATCTAAAGCTTTTGTAATACATTTAAAACAAAAGATCTTTTAAAGACAGCCAAAATACATACTCTGAAGATGACAGGAAAACGGGATCAATAGCAGATCAGAGATAAACACATCCTTAAAACACTGTCAATAAAAAGAAGTACAATTTGGATTCATTGTTGTGGCAAAAGCCACTTCGAAAAAAAAAAATGTTTAAAAGCAATTAAGCAATTTTACAGAAATAGTCTGGGATTTTGTGCAAAGGGAGAGAGACTCCAGGCTTGCCTCATCTCCTAGAAGCATCCCATATTCTTAGATGTGACGTTGCCATGACAACCACAACTTGGTGACCTCGTTATTTCAACCTAATCCTGCTTTGAAATTATAGTTGCTCCACCCTTTTGCCTGGCTAGCCTGATAACATAATCATTGTAAATGAGGATGGAAAAACACAGCAGGATACCATTCCCCTAGTGACATGGGACTAGTCTCACCTTATCAGGGAAATAGACCAACAATTAAACTGCACAAATCTAAAAGCCCAAAAGTAGATTTTTTTTTGTTTGTTTGTTTGCCATTCTATTTTGCAAAAAATCTAATAGCTTGTCAGAGCAGAGATTCTGTTTGGAATGGGGGCTTTTGGGGAAATTCTTTTTAATTTAATTTAATGTCTTTATCAGGAAATTAAATAATAATAAGGAGTAGTTCTTCTTAATTATGCATTTGTTTTGACTAACAGCTGGAGGAAGATTTAGAATAAACACAAAGAGTCGGGATAGAACTTGTTTAGCAGATCAGATTTGGGTTTTTATGTTTAGGCTTGCCTTGCTTTATTTAAAGTGGTTAAAGCAGTGAGCATTACAAAATCCCAGCTGTAGCCATTGTGGAAATACTTACTGTATTTGCTCACATATTACAGGAACATTACTGTAGTTCTGCTCTTATTAAACACATGGACAACAGTACTGTTGCTGTTGCAGATTTAAAGGAAACAGTTTCTTGGCTCCTTGGGGAGGGAATTCAGTTTTTTTGTGTACATAGGACATATGAAAGCTAGAGGAGGAAGGAGCAAATGCCTATAAAAGAACATAAATTTGGAGCTATTGACGTGTGATCCAACTGAAGCTCCATAGACTGTAGTTCGCAAAATCATTTTGTGACATACCTCTGTCTCCCTCCCTTTTCTGGCAGAGCAGTCTGATTTCTCCCTTTCTCAGTATTTGCATGTTTTAGTACATGGGGCGGATTTTACCTTGGAGGTTGTGACAACACTTGAGACTTCTTGTGGGAACAACATGCACACTGAGGAAACTCATTTATAAATAATGGTCATTATTAGGAGAAGAAGACAAAAAGGAAAAAATGGGAGCTACTTTGACAGAGAAGTATGGAGAATTATTAGCTTGTTCAGCATGGACACAGGACTTCTGCTGTAATGGTTATTTTCAGAAGACTAACACAAAGTTTTCCTCAATTCTAAGTTTGTGTGCTTTGGCCAGCAAAGGGGCTGAGTCAGCCTCTGGGGATATAAACCCATGATTCTAGAAAGAAACTCCACATTTTAACTATTGGAAAGGTGTAGCGCTAAATTGTTCTTTCCAGCTTCCATGTCACAACAGGTAAATTGGGTGATGTCCTCTAAAACAAAGTAGCAATGACTCCATGCACAAGTAAAGGTACCTATCAGGCAGCCACAGATTTCCTCAGTGAAAAGTCAGGAAAACCTTTACTCAGAAGCTGGTTTATTAACAGTATAATCACAAGTCGGTTAGCAGTCATTGGTTCTGAGGTAGCTGATGAAGTAGCAGGGCAAATAAAGTGATCCTATTATGGTAAATCTTTACAGAAAAAAAATCTTTTGAATAATGCTTCAGCAATGTTTGGGGATAATTTTCCTGAATTGCTAAAAAAGACCCCACAGCACTATAGCCATACACTGCAGGTACAACACAATGAGCTGAACACTCAGCTCTTTCCTCTGTGCCATGAAAATATCTTTGTATTCAAAGGCATCTGCAACAGACAGGGCTAAACCACCACTTGCCTCTGTTTAAAAACTTGCCACTCCCAGGTAGAGAAAATGAAACCACTGATAGCTTACACAGCCACCTTCACCTATGATCAGCACAAGGCGTCTCAGGCACATAGAATTTAACTTTTCTCAAAAAAAAAAAAAAAAAAAAAAAAAAGGGGGGAGATTGACAAAACACATCGTTTATGTTTCCTCCATGAACAGATCACTTAACATCCCCCCAGCCTTCCCCTTCAAGTGGGGCATTTTGCTGTCAATTGCTGATCATTAAATGATTAGAAGAGTAGAAATGTGAATGTAATCATTAGACATTTATTTCTTGAGGTGTTC
>NW_010340733.1:6544-7120 GCF_000700745.2 Antrostomus carolinensis | reverse complement strand
GCAGGGGTTAGAAATCAGTCTCCATTAAAATATTTTTCTTAAGCTCTGTTGAATCCCAAGAGCAGAGAATAGACATGAGTAGGAGATGTTTATACAGCACTGCAGCAAAGGAAGCAGGTTTTCCTTCACTAAAAGGCCAAAGTTCATTTTCTTAGAATAGCAGCATACATTCCAAAATGGTGCCTCACATTTACCAAGAGCTATCAGTGAACAAGGGAACGAGATTTATGTCCAAATTCAAATTTAGTTCTCCTACATACAATAGTAAAAGGCCAGACCATTCAATACTTAATCAGATTTTGAGTCTGATTTTTCCAGCCTTCCTCGAGAACACCACATATCATGTGTAGGCTGATTAATTCTTCTAACTACCGATTCTAACACACAAACAGGAATCCAGAAGCCTCAAATGAAATTCCTAGCAGGAAGTGTACTTTGACAATTGATTTTTGCATATATAGTCTGATTTCTTAATCTGTTACAACCTCATTTTCTGTACTCCTTTCAAAAAAAGTAAAATATTGTCCCTTTTACAGTTATGGTCCTGGATTTGAACAGCAGCTAAAATCATTCTGT
>NW_010340733.1:0-6512 GCF_000700745.2 Antrostomus carolinensis | reverse complement strand
GGGGGGGAAGCACAGAATTACTAACTTTTTCTTATGTAGTTTAAAGTGGATTGCATAGTAGACTTTTTGCTGAAGTTGGGGAACACAATCACTCCCTATCGACCATGCTATGGAGTCCATAGGCATGAGTTTTTATAGACAATACAAAAATTCTTGTATACAAATGATTTTCTGCTTTGTACAAATTTAAAACAAAAATGGAAACAAAGCTTTGCTTTTGTCCTAGATCAGTAGTGACACCTAGTGACCAAGTACTAAAGGAACAGTGCTTGCAGGGGACCGATTGCCACAACACTGCTGGGTTACATTAGAAAAAATAATGTTGTCTACGGAGAAAACGACCACCACAAAAACCCTGGGGTGTGGCAGGTGGACATAAACCAAATAAATGCTGACATTAGCTATGGGGTGATTTAAATTTACATAGAAATGTTACATCTACTTTAAAGAACAATCTGCTGCAATTTAAAACAATATGAAGAGATGGTTTCACAAACAGGGAGGAAACCGTTTGGACGGGTATAATGTAATTACCCAGTGAAACCTGGAAAGGCTCTGGGGTAGAGCATTCCTACACATGAACAATGTTCATAGGACAAGGAACACCCCCTAGTTTTAAGAACCCTCATTTTCCATCTCATCCAAAGAGGTTAGCTACCAGGCCAGGGTGCAACTCCTCCAGTGTTATGCTTATTCTGGTCCAAGTTCTTGCTGATATAGATAAGACCCACTGACATAGTTATATTAGAACAAGTTATTCCACTTAACCCATACCAGAATAGATCTCTAACTGGACATACTACTCCAGAATAAAAATTATTTGGTTACTGATAATTACCTGGATCAATGACTTGTGGATGCAGGGGAATGCTGAAAAGATTACAGTCTTCTCATAGGCCTTGTCCAGTATTGGTCATACATTCTATATTATATGACTAGGGAAGAGCTATGTGGGTACGTATGTTCCTCAAATGGGCAGCTAGCTCCAATCTGTAAGTCACATTTATTTTGTCACATACTGTCCACATAGTAATCTTTTCCCAAGTTGGGTAACACAGAAGCATTAGCAGAAGATATACACTCTAGATCAAAAGACAATTGTACAGTTAAAAAGCAGTTCCACAAATTCTTTCTGCAATATATCTCAGATTATACTCACAGTGGAAGAAAGTTTTTTAGTATCATAGGAACAAGTGGACAATGAAGTCTTCATCACTCTCCTTTATCATCACTTTGTATTAATTTCTCACCAGAGAAAGTGACTCCAAGCCTCAACAAAGTAGATAACCAGGCTTGTAATGTGCAAACTGGAGAAATCATGATGATTCGTGCAAGGACGCTTGTGCAACACAGTTAAAATCCAAGATGGCTAAAGTAGCTGAAAAAGAACTTGAGTGAAAGGAGAGACACCCATGACCAGCAGCAAAGAGATCATTGACCACAGAGCCAGGAAAGCTATACGTGACCCTGGGAGTTTTCAAGACAGGTGTACCAGAAAAAGTGTTCAGAAATACAAAAGAAAACAACTTGCTCTTTGAATTTCTGATACGAGGAATACTGGGGACTGATGACAGAGAAGGTTTAAGAATTTTGTCTTAGCAAAAGATGACAGCTGCAGCTTTGATTGCTAAAAGAATATCCAGTACAGTGGCAGAAATGTGTGGCTTGTTACACCCCAAAATAAATCCAGCTGTGTTAGTTCTGCTTGCCACAAGCAATTTCCCTGCAACTATCCCATTAGACTTCAGTTGTGCTCCTATTTGTAACACAACCTAGTATGAGGTCCCCTCACAGAAAGAAGAAAAAATTCCAGCAGAGACCAATTGATCACCCGAATCAAATAGCCCTGGAAATGTTCTCAAAACAAGCCACACTACACCAAGATTAGAGAAAGGAAAAGGTCCTATGCTTCACCTGTTAAGTCTTTTTCTCACTACCAGCAAGACAACCAATGACACTAGTCAGTTACCCTGACCTGGTTTGTACAGAATGTAGATAAGTTTGAAGAGGAACAAAAGTTTTTGTTGGTTTAATCTACCAGCAAAACAGTGGTTACTTTTAAATGGAGAAACAGTGTAGATTCCTGAACTCGGGAAAACCACTGTGTGACTGATCCTTGATTGACAAACAGTTTTCATCCTGGCCCTGAGTCTGTGTAGTATTGCTAAGGGATAAATGGGAAGTGAAACATAGCCATTATTTGATCTTTGTGAAATTTCTGAGTCCGATTCACTGCTGGAAAACTTTAGGTGTCCACAAGAAGGAAAAACAATGAAAACTACTGCCTTAAATTGGCAGGTCTTCAGTTTTGTTCTCATCTCCAATATGAGTTGGCTGTGACCTTGCAGAAAGTTCAGTAAGACGTTTGACATTAAAATAATCAGCTGTATACTGTAACATGTCTTATTTATACCTTAAATTAAGTGAACTTAATTTTAACTTGTATTAAGATTTGCAGCCTTTTTCATGTGGTGTCTTTCTTTATACATAGTGAAAGAAAGGTCAATATCTATTCACAGCATAATTTATGTATTTGCTAATTACTGTAGATTACATCTGAAGTGAGGTGATCACACACTTGTTAGCTCTAATTACAACAGAAAAATAATTAATCATAGCTTCATAATACAGCATAGGTAGTGTAGGTATTAAATAGATGTTTAGCTTATTGCTGTATAACTCCTATGGTATCAGTGCAAATACCATAAATATCCAGAGGTTATAAAAACATTTGCAATGCCTCTGCTATTTTGCAGAGTTGTGATCTGAAACGATGAATTGCCAAAGAAACCAGGTGCACATGCACCACGGTAGGGAGTGAGAGAGACTCTCTTGATGTTTCATAAAATGGAATGTACATAGTTTAATAAGAAACCCTCAACTCCATTTAAAAATTCAACTTTTTTCCCAAAATGAAATGGAATGCTAAGTTTCAAGAACATAACCTTATAATACATTTCTCTGCATCAGCCCTTAAATACATTCCGAGGTGGTTTTGCCTAATAATCTTATTGCTAAGATCAACAAAATTGAGTGTAATGTACTGAAAATACACTCGACTGATAATTGAACTTGTTGATGAAAAGTGTAGGCCCGTTAATATTGACAAAACTTACCACTACTCTATTTCCTCTTATTTTATTGTTCTTTTGGTTCACCATGTGGCTTTGACAGCATAAAGCCCTTATTGCTTGCTGGTTGAAAAGAAAGGTCATGTTCAAGAATACATTTCATTAGTCATGATTCAGGCTCTTTTAACAGTTTTTCTCTTTGGTGTAAATTCCAGTTTGTTAATGGTACCTAGACAAAAATATTTCATGGAGTTCTAAAGAGTATGAGTGGCCAGTTAAAGTCAGAACTCTATTCTACCTATCAAGGAGTTTTTCTTTTTAAATATTTTAAATGGAGATAAAGAAGCAGCAGAGACATCAGTAAAAAATCTCATGTTTTGGTTTTAGTGGTGCAATCAATTGCTATATTTAGTACCAAATGTAGGGATTGTGTCCTGGTTTTGCTAGGATAGAGTTAATTTTCTTTTTAGTAGCTGACTGGAAAGGTGGGGGATTGTCTCTGGCTTTCCCTCGGGCTCTCACTTTTCCAGGATTGCGGTTTCTGTTCGGGATTGTCGCTCCTCCGGGATCGTTATCTGGGAACGGGCTGGGCTTAGTCGGCAGGTGGTGAGCGGTTGCAAAGTGTATCACTCATTTGTATATTTTATTATTGTTATCATTATCACTACTATTTTAATATTAGGGGGTTTTTTAAGTTTTCTTTTATTTCTACTATTAAACTGTTTTTATCTCAACTTACAAGCTTCCTAATCCTTGCCCCCAATCCTCTCCCCTGGGGGTGGGGGGGGCAGTGGGTGAATGGTTGTGTTGGGTGTTGGCCAAGGGCTAGCCCAGTGAAACTATCACAGATTGCTATCTGCAATTTTTTTTGCTGATAAGTCTCTAGAAGATCTGATTCACAACATGACCCCAAACTAGCTGCACTGGCAGCTGCAGTGCTGCAGCAGAGGGTAGGCATGCAGAACTGTGAACAAAAAGCCAAGAAAAAGGATGATACATTGCCTAAATCCAGAATTTCAAAATCGTATTTCTAAGAAGCAAAATTCTACTGAGCAAGTCTGCTCTAACTTCAATTCGCATGACCACCTCAACATTTCATGGGACTAGACTGAGAAGCACATAAATCCAAAAAGATATCTGGAATAGGCCTGTAAGTAGTCATATAAGCACAACTGAGGGAATTAAAATTGGGCAGAAATGAGTTAATAGGTCAAGGGAAGGAAATGCTTAAACCAATCTAACAACTAACAGAACTGCCAAAATTATTTTGCCTTCCCTGATGATGTCTATGTTTCCAGGGCCATACCAAGTTATATCCAACACAGTCTGTGCTGAAGCCAACCCTCAGAAACAATTCAAAAACACTTCATACATAAAAAGTTAAATATTAATAATCCAATAAAAAGTTTGAATGCAATATACTGCACACGAAAATACAATATAACTAATACATAAATACCTATGCATTAATTTAGGCTCTAAGTGTAAAATATCCGAGGCTCTGCCATTTATTATAAATTACACAAGTCAAAAGCGTATTTTACTTATAGCAAAACCAGGAATCTCGAAATTAGAAAAGCCCCTTTGTATATTCTGTTTATAACAAATATGTTAAATCTCTGTTCATACATCTCTTTTTTACACTTGAGCCTCATCAGCACATTTCCAGTCTGACCAGAATGAGCACTATACACTTTCTCTTCCAATGCTAATCCTTACACTTGCCCTAATAACAGTTAAAGATTGGTTCTTCACTCAAACTTGTTAGCAATAGTGCACATGAAAAGTTTCAAGGGAGAAGTCCATTAGTAGCCCTAACCTTTCTGTAGCAGCCCCTTTCCAGCCCCACTCCAATCAGATCTCTAGGCTTAATGAGTTGATTTTGCCAGCTTCAAACAGGGACTTTCAAGATGGACACTTGTGCCTAATATCTGGCAAAATATAGATGTTCAATATTTCCTTATAGAAAAACAGGATACCAAAATCTCTCTGATAACTAGGGTTTTGCTCACAGAGCTTCCCACCTTCTCTTAGCATTGACACAGTCTTTAATTTTGTATGGGGAAAAGATGGATTATCAGAAATTTTCAGACCTTCAGAATACGTTACCACCTGCCTCAGGGACTCCTGGTTGGATCCTGTGAACAGCAGTGACACTACCACTTTTGACTAAACTATGCCTGCAAATTCACTAGAAAAGTTTTAGAATGAACAGCTACCAGCTTACCCCAGTAGGTGTGCTTTCCACAGATTAAAATAAAGCACCTGTGCCTAGTTATACAGTGACAATCAGACCTTGAATGAGGGCTAAGTTTCTGCTTCCTGGCTGATGTAATTCATAAGTAATATTCTTGCCTGCAGGAAACCTTATGTAGACACCACAATGTTGCCTCCAATTTAAAATTAGGAGATACTTCTGCATTTAGTTTGAATAGATTCACATGATTGAGGTGTAGTTAGACATATGGCTGTCTGCAAATACCTGAAGATGAGTGAACTTTTTTCCTCCAGTACTTGCTTTGCGAGGCCAAGACCTTACCTTTCAGCTGTAGTTCAGACTGCAGTAATCCATTCCTTCCTCACTTCTAAAACAGATTACAACACACTACTCTTGTCCGCTTGAAACTGCAGCTTCTGCAGCTGCTCTCCTCATATTACTCTCACATGCAACAAAAGGTACTTGCACTTCTCACATCTGCCATGGCCTTGGATTTGCTTGGATTATGAAAAATTCTGATCCTGTGGTTAACAGCTAGTTATATCACTGTGATCCATTCAAGTAGCTGAGGAAAGAGGGAGTCCTCTGGCTTGCAACACTCAGATTGAAATACTTTTAGATGGAGGACCAATTTGGCTCCCAATCCTGGTCAGCCATCTGAAAAACTGAAACTAACATTGTATTTTTCAAAATAACGCAATATTTTCCATCTACATTATTGGTTTGGGTTATTTTCTATTTTTCATTTTCCATTTCAAGTAAAAGTATAATGAATATTGATTCATCCCAGAGAAGTATACCCACAAGAACATTATATTTCATTTTATAACTCTTGCTTTGCTAAAACTTTTTGTATTTTCCATTCTTTTCTTATTTTTTATAGCTGGGAAAGGGGGAAACAGAATCTCAAATGAAACACAAAGTCCTCCTTGTGGTATTTATACACTACGGAACATCAGTGCCTTCCAAAATTGCAGCTGTATGGCAGACAAGCAACACAATTGTTTAATGCAATTTAGGGAAGAACAGCTAAAGAAGGAAAAATCTGACTTAGGAAAAATTTGAGACAGATTCCAGCTTTGCTTGTTAAGGTTTAAAGAAAAGTACTTTATGTGCCTGTGTGACTGCCTTAGCGTGGTGTACTACTTTCCAAGTCCTGAATTTCATGCCTCTTATTCTTTCTAAAGCTGACTTCAGTTTTCACAGAATCACAGAATGTCAGG
>NW_010340732.1:1331-9764 GCF_000700745.2 Antrostomus carolinensis | reverse complement strand
CCCCAGGCAGCTCTCCAGCCACTCCTCCCCACCTCTGTGGCAGAGCAGAAAAGTCAGAGCCATAGTTTAGCCTGGATGAGCAGCTGTGAGGACAGTGTGGCCAGGAGCCAACTGGAAGTTATTGGATCAGAAAGAAACAGAGATGTGCAGCAGCTGAGCTGGGGCTTTCTAGGGGCAAAGGACTGGATGAAGCAGTTTCTGTGCCAGCAGGTCAGCATGCATCAGTTCCTCCTTAGTTATGTTCAAGTGAGATGATCCTGTGTGGTTACACGGAGTGGATGGAGATATTTGATGTTAAGGAGCCAATGGGCCCCTTAGAACAGAGGAGCCCAGTTCCTCTGTGCTGGGCCCTGTGTTTGTACTGGGGCTCTGACCTGCTCTTCCCCAGCTCTTTAGTCGCTGAACTGGGACAAGAGAAATCAGCTTTCTGCCCTAATAAGTGATTCGTGGTTTAGTATCCCTGGAAATCCTCTTTCCTGACAACGTTATTTCCTTCCCCCTTCTTGCTTTTCTCCCGTTTTCCTGCCGTGTTTGTGCTTTTTCCATGTGTCTGGGATCATCGCAGCAGTGAATTTGCCAGGTCTCATCTGCTGCCTCATGATCTCCCTGCTGTACTGCACCATGTGGTGAAGTGAAATGATATTTCACTGCTATTCTGGAAGGCTCTGGCTCTTCAGAGCAGATTTATCTTGGGAATGGTCCTGATCTACCTGGGAAGGAGAAGGATGAGGGGGAGCTGTGTCACGGGGCACAGGAGCATCAACCAAAACACAGCGAGTGGCACTTGCTTTGTTGCTTGGTGAGTGAGAAATGGGTTAGTACCAGCCGTAATGATTTCTCCTCTGCCTGTCCTGCAGCTCTGCAGCAAATAAAGGACGAAGCCTGAGCTTCAGTATCAGCGGAGATGGGAATCTGCCTCGGGTGACCATCCTGCGCCCGGTCCTCCACAATCAGAGAGGGAATCCGCTGCTCCTCTTCAAGAAGCTGTCGCTGGGGGATTCAGAGAAACTCCCTCTGGTCCTTCAAAATGGTGACACCATACCTGTGCAGGTGAGGACCTGCTCGGGCAATGCTCTGTTCTGGGAACAAGTGCTTGTCCCATGGAGGACAGGTCCCAGCAAACATGGTAGAGAGTAACTTGGACACCAAATGAAACCTTTTCCTTGTGCTCAGAGCTGCTCCGTCACAGGAGAATAACCCCCTCTGACTTTCTGGAAGATGCTTTGGCAAACGAGTGGGAAGAGTCTCGTTTCTCAGCCAGACCCCTCTAGGGCAGTTCCACCAGCCCTTCAGCTTTGCCTCTCGCTCCTTTGCAAACGCTGTTGCTGTCTTCTCCAGTCTTGGCCCACCCCTGGGCTTCATGCTCTTTCCACTCTGTGCCTTGGTGAGCTGTGTGGGAATGGCTCTCAAAATTCTTTTTAAGCCAATGACTGACTTCTGCTTTCCAGGAAAGGGGTTCCTCTTGGAGATGTGACTTTCTGACCAGTCTGTCCTTTTCAGTTCAACACAACATCAGAAAGCTGGTGGGGTCTTTTTCCCCCATCTCTCTCCATTTTGGTTCTCCCGTGGGAATGTGTGACGTCCTAGTCACACTAGATTGTGTTTGATCACATTTTGATCACAATTTGAATTAAACTCAGTTAGAGTTTCATTGCACTCTGCTCATCACAGTACTTTCTAGTACTTTCTGTCCTGTTTGCTTAGATTTTAGTTCTATCCCAACACCTCTGAACACTTTTTTCTGTCTGGTTTTACTGAAACTCTGTGCTAAGAGCTCTTTGAAGCAGGAAGCGCGCTGGGTTCCCCGAGCTGGACCAGCAGCAGTACGGTGTCAATCCATCTGCCATCCATACCCACACCAGTGTGCTTGTGCTTTGTGTTCCCTTTTCTCAGCTGATGATAGACCTTGTAGATGAAGGAGGAGTTTTCTTCCTGAAAGCCAGGCCTACCACACAGTGCATCTACCAAGCCACGGACACGGAGGACTCTCCTGAAGAAGGTAAATTCATTAACCGAGAAGTGTGGCCACCCACACAGGGGAAATGTGTGTCCTGCTCTTGCCTTGCCCAAGCAGCAGTCAGATACTGGATGTGGTTTCTTTCCTGGGGCTCTCTGTACCCCTAGTTTTACACATGGACTCCATGCAGGGTTTCCTTCCAGCAAGTTGTAAGAGGTTTTTCTATTCTTCTGGATGTGGTGGGTTGAATTGTGGGGGACTATCCCCACTTGAATGGACCTTCCGAGGTCTTTGCTGCATGTGGCGAGTTATCAGCCTGAATGAAGACAGCCCTTGAGCCCACAGCCAGCCAACCAAAGCCAAAACCACTCTTTGACTCAGCTTTACCTATGGCAGGACATGGCTGGATGCAGGTTGAGTGAGAGCTGGGTGTTAACCTGAGGTGAAGACACTTAAGCAGCGACATGTGTGGTGGTGTCATAGTCTTGTGAACACAGGAGGAGGCTCTGGAACCATTGCTGGGAGAACCTGTGCTTGGAGACAGCTGGGTTTCAACCTCTTATACCCCATGGAAATACTTCTTCTGGGTGGCTGTGTGACTTGTCTTTGTCTCCTGTTGCTGTGCAGGGAGGAAGCCCCACACCACTTGCCTGGTCCTACATCACGGGGAATTAGCGGAGTTTGACGTGCTTTTCAAACCCACCCTGGCCCAACGTGTGGAAGGGAAGATCCACCTGTCAGTAGTAGGCAACCCATATGAAGAGACCGACATTCAGCTGGTGGGTGAAGGCTACGAGGACGACTTCACACTAGATAACATCCACGGACTGGTGGCAGACAGCAAGGAGGAGGACACAGTTGAGGGTAAGAGAGGAGAGGCTGCCAGGATGGAGCAATGAATGGGAAGATACACATTGCTGCATGTCCCTCTGCCCAGACACAGCCACGTGTTTAGGAACGTGCCAGAGTGTATCTCTGGACGTGGTAGGATGGAGAAGTGCATCTCCCAGAGGGAGGAAGGCTTGGAGCAAGGGGAGGAGTTGGACATGAGTTTGTCTGTGCACATGAGAGGTGTGGATGGAGCTCACCGCACGCTGCTGAGATCCCTTGTTCTCGTTCTCAACAGCTGCCAGAGTGCATCACATCCAGTTTGGGGACTGTCACATCGGGACATCCTACCCCGTGACCTTCACCATCACCAACCGCAGCGGGGTGGACGCGATGCGGTTTGAGTGGCTGGCAGACACCCCCTTCCACTTCTCCCCCCAGGTGAGCTTGGACAACTCTGCCTTTCCCCATTCTCAAGCCCTACCTGGCACGTTCCCAGGAGCTGGCAGGGAGTCCCCAGGTACTGGTGAGAGCCCATCCCAGTGCCACGTAGGAGATGCTGAAAAGGCTCCGTGTTGTAGGAAGTGGTGTTTGTACTTTTCTTGATCAAACCTCATCCAAATACGCACAGAGATGCAGATTCCTGGCACAGGATCAACCCCTTTGCTGTCAGCCCTGCCCTTGCCAGTGTTTCCAGTTTGGTCTTGGTTCTCCCTAGGTGGGCCACCTCCACGCTGGCTGTGCTAAGCACATCACAGTGACCTTAAAGTCGGACGTCGCGGTCGCCTTCAAAATGCACCCTATGAAGTGTAAGGTGGCTAGGATCTCCTTCCAGCTGCCCCCAGACGAGGTCACCGACTGGGACGACTGCCTGCACACCATCCAGTGGGTGGATGACACAAGCAGTCCAGCAGACACGTTGCCTGTCAAGAAGAAGGTAAGAAGCACAAGAGCAAAAGCCAAGCGAGCTTCTCTGCTGGCTGAGCAGCTCCTGCTGCCTCCTGATGTTTAATCCACCCCTGGGTTTAACCAGCAGGGCGTTTTAGGGGAGAGGTGGGTGCAGGGTGACCTGATAGGCTCACACAAGATGGTTGAAGTCTCTTTGACAAGAGATGTTTGGCCACATGCAAACTACCTGTCTCTGCCAAAAGCTGAAGCGTCGCAGCCTGTGTTGAACGGGAGGTCACATCTTCTGAGAACACATTTTATGGTGTTAAAATCTCTTGACCTGATTCGGTGCCTTTTCACCAACAAAGAGTGAAATCCACTGCGCTCCATCTCTTGTGTTTTGAAGTGAAGAGCAACACTAGTGCTCTTGTGTGTGTGCTGGCTAGCCCACCAGCATGTTGGAGGTGAGCTCTGAGCTCTGTCTACACTGACTATATCCCCAACAGCAGAAGGACATGGACCTACTGGAGCCAGTCCAGAGGAGGCCACGAGGATGATGCGAGGGCTGGAGCAGCTCTGCTGTGAGGACAGGCTGAGAGAGTTGGGGCTGTTCAGCCTGGAGAAGAGAAGGCTCCGAGGAGACCTTCTAGTGGCCTCCCAGTACCTGAAGGGGCTCCAAGAAGGCTGGGGAGGGACTTTGGCCAAGGGCAGGGAGTGACAGAACAAGGGGTGATGGCTTGAAACTGGGAGAGGGAGATGGAGCTGAGATGTGAGGAAGAAATTCTTTGGTGTGAGGGTGGTGAGACCCTGTTTCAGGTTGGCCAGAGAAGCTGTGGCTGCTCCTCCCTGGAAGTGTTGAAGGCCAGGCTGGATGAGGCTTTGAGCAACCTGGTCTAGTGGAAGGGGTCCCTGCTGATGGCAGGGGGGTTGGAACTGGATGATCTCTCTTTAAGGTCCCTTCCAACCCAGACCATTCCATGATTCTCTGCGTTGGGTTGTGGTCTTTCTATCATGTGGGATATCTCATTATGGAGCAGCCCAGGTACTGTATGGCAGTCATGCCGGAGTCCGGAGAAGTATCATCTCCAGAAACTCTCGCTTTTACTGTTGTTGTTGCCAAACACACTTATCTTGGGTGATGGTTCTTCCCTCATTTCTGAAGCACTGTAAGACCTGCAGACCAAACTTCTTCCCTATCAGAGCATCAGCAGTTGGAGAATTCATTCTCATCCCAAAACGCCCATCCCCAGTCCCCACCAGTGTGGCTCTCACCCCATGTGAGACATGTGGAAAGCACTTTTTCTGAAGACAAGAAGGAAGAGTCTTTACTGGGCACGGTGGTGTTGGGTTGATGGTTGGACTTGATGATTTTAAAGGTCTTTTCCAACCTTAATGATTCTGTTCTATTCTAAAAGATGCTTTCTAGGTTTGTTCATTCTTGGGCTTCTCCATCCACAGAGCTCCAGCAGAGAAACTTAATCCTAATTTAGAGGGCTGCTGGATTTACAGGGGGCCAGGAAAAAGGTCAGACACCCTACGGGGTTGAAACACGAGGACTGATGTCTGGCCGTAGTCCCCATGGGTGTGTTCATAGTCACGGTGGTGATTGCTTTGATCAGTAGGTAGAAAAAAAATACCGTAGCAAACAGGTTAAATTTTGTCATCTTTCCAGGGAAATAAGTGGGAATGGTCCTTCCTGGCCCTGTGAGTGGCTGATTTTGGAGGCCGAAAGGCTCCCTGCTCAGTCTGGGTTTTGGGCTCTGCTCAGTGATTCTTCTCTCTCTTGTTTGCAGGTGATCAAGACAGACCCAGAACCAGATTACACTGTCCTGGAGGACAGCAGCCGCGAGGTGGACCTTCTCCTCAGTGCTGTCGTTGACTATGCCGAGTTCAAGCTGGATACAGACGTGATTGAGTTCAAGGAGACGTTGCTTTTCCAGACGAGGGTGTTCACGTGA
The DNA here is from genome assembly GCF_000700745.2 of Antrostomus carolinensis. Taxonomy (NCBI): domain Eukaryota; kingdom Metazoa; phylum Chordata; class Aves; order Caprimulgiformes; family Caprimulgidae; genus Antrostomus; species Antrostomus carolinensis. Next base: position 4,133 of record NW_010340732.1, on the reverse strand, counting down.
GTGTTGGAGGCCAGGCAGGGGCCTGTGAGTGGGAGCTGCCTTTGCCCAGGGCTGACCCAGTGTCTGCTTCCCCAGAGCCACGCTGTGCTCTCTGGTGGCCTCTGCTTTTCCTTCTACTCATGGTTCTGTGCCAAGAAAGGTTGCACTGGCCTGTTTATTGCTCAGCCATTTCATAAACCTCTTCTCATTTCTAACAGAGGGGTCAGCCTTGGAGGGGGGTGCTGCTGCTTGCTGAGTCTGAGGTTTCAGCTTCCACACATAATCTGGCACACCCCAGGGCCTGGAGATCTCCCACACATGGACCTGAGTCCCTTCTAGGAGTTTATGTTCCGTCTCAGCTGGTGTTCATCCCTTGAAACAAACCATTTATTGGTCCATCCTTTCCAAGTCCTGGCTGGGTGCTGGGACCACAAAGCCAAGCAGGCGATGGTGGCTGCACTCCTGCCAAGAGATGCCAGGAGAGGCTCGGTTCTGCCACGCCTTTCTGCTGAGAGCAGCCACGGCTGCTTGTCCTCATCTGCTCGAGGGCGAGTTTGCAATCAAAATAATGGCAGACTGAGACATAAGACCAGAATAAGCTCCTTGGATTGTCTCCTGGGCACCATGTCTGCCCTTTGCTCTTTAGCTTCCAAACTTTGAGACCCTTTGTCTTGGGGCAGCCCAGGGCAAGGGTGCCAGAGTTGTCTGGGGAAGAAGATGCTACTGAGGATAAAGAAAGGGGTGCCAGGAGCCCACTGTACAGCGCTACTTCTCCACTTGGTTTGTATTCATTGGCCTTTTTCTTCCTTCTCCTTGCTTTTCAGTTTCCAGCTGTCCAATCCAGGGAATGTGGCCCTGGAATACACCTGGATGGCAGCAGCTGTGGAGGATGAAAGGACAGTGAGCTGCACTGAGGAGCAGCTCCCGCCCAGTCTGGAGGGTAAGGCACCGGCTCTGTGTGGCAGCTGGGGGTGCCTGGGGTGTTTCAGTTGGTAGCTGAGGGCTTGGGGAGAAGCCCATGCCACTTCACCCCAAAACATGAATTGCTTTTTCGTCCCTGTCCAATCCTCCACTTTCATCAGCATCTTCCTGCAGCTGGAGACTTTCTCCTTGCCCCCTCTCTGCCTTTCAGACCCTCTGTGGTAATTTAAGTGGGCTGGCAGCCCAACACCACAGAGCTGCTCACTCACCCCTTGCTTTTTCCCTCCACCACCCAGGGAACAGGGGAGAGAATTGGAGGGGTAAAGGTCAGGAGGCTTGTAGGTTGAGCTGCACAGTACAGTTGCTCTCCACCCACCAACAGCAATCCCAGAGGAGGGAAAAGGAACCCCAAACCCACAGTCCCAGAAGAGCAAGCCTGAGCAATTCCCAAGAGAATCCCCAGCTTTCCAGTCAGCCCTCATCAATATACTGCCCATGATGGGATATGATATGGAATATCTCATTGGCACAGCCAAATGTCAGTTCTGGGTTTTGCTAATTACTACACTTCCCCCCCACCCCAGTCCTTTGCACTCCAAAACTACCCAAACATCATGTCCTTGTACCCTATCAACATTCTTCTCATAACAAATCCCACCCTGAAACCAAACCACGGCTATTCTAGCTACTGAGAAGAAAATTAACTCTATCCTAGCAAAACCAGGACCCCCTCCTCTGCTTGCTCTGACACTTGTGCTCTGCCCAGGAGCTGAGCCTGGCTCAGGGGAGAGCCACGTGGTGGGCCAGGACTGGGAAGGGGGACATCAGAGCACCTCTTGCCGGGTCTCTGACACTGGAAAAATTGGTGGTGTAAGAAGGAGTTAGCTGAGCTCTAGTCCTCGTCTGTGTGCAGTTCCCCAGTCCAGGGCACATCCAAAGTCATGGTCTAAAATGAACCCTCCCAGACCAGGCACCGCAGTGTTTGCTGCAGGTGGAGATGCTGCTCACAGCAGCCGTTGGAGCCCAACAGCAGAGCAGTGACTCGTGAACCCGCAGTGCTGTGGTTGTGTCTGAGCACACGGTCTCCTCGGGAGCAGCGTGGTTCTGCGGGGAAACAGGGCTGTGTGGCCAAGAGGTCTCCTCAGGGACAGGAGCGAGGAGAGCTGTCAGCCCTCGCGTTTCCAAGCAGAGGCAGCTTGCTTGGTCAAGATGGGAGACCTCCACCAAAGTCCTTGACACTTTGAATGTGCTTCTCTCCTTCCCCTGTGTGTCCTGGTGTTGGCTCTTCGCCGGCACGGGACACGCTCAAGCTGAAGCCGGGCTGTGCCATTAGCTGTCTGGTCATGGGTTAGGAAAGCCTGACAGAGAGGGAGGAAGGAAGGAAGGAAGGAAAGGGTGTGAAGGACAGAGCAGTGCTGTTCCCCAAAGCCTTCTGTCCACCACGCACAACAATCAAAATTCAGTTCTGTAGACCCCAGGGGAGCAGGACGTGACACTGTCCGTAGTGCTCAGCGCTGAGGCTGGCTGTGCTGGGATGGGAAACAGCACCCGGAAATTTTCAGTCGTGTCCACTCTTAGTTCCTGGACGTGGTTTGAAGAGGAAAGCTGGCCAGAAACTGCTCTGCAGGAGAAGTTTGCATCTAGCTACCCAGTCCTGGAGATGGGGAGAGCAGGAGAGCATGGGCCTGTTTAATATCCCAACAGACACGGCTCATCCGAGCATCTCTGCAGAGGGATGTTCAGTGGGGTGTTTGGATTCGAGCGGTTCTCTGGGTCCCTGCTGGTCCTTTGTGCTGTATTTGCTGCCCCCCACCCTGTTCTCCCTCCTGTCTCTTCTCACTTCCATCCCTGTCCCCAGGACTTTCTGGGACTACGATTTAGCAAGTGGTAACACAGAAGCCA
>NW_010340732.1:0-1277 GCF_000700745.2 Antrostomus carolinensis | reverse complement strand
GCACTTGGCCTGTCCCCTCGCAGCAGGAGGCAGAGGTACTGGGAACAAAGGTTTTTCCTGTTGGAAGATGTCCTGCTATAACCTCCTCTTTACCGCAGGGAATTGCCTCTCCTCCACTTCTGGTGCCTCTGTGAAGCTCCAGTCCAGCCGTTGTTCAAGCCAGCTGGACCACGCTCTGGAGCGCGCCTCTTCCTCCCTGAGCTCATCTCCAAACACCATCAGTGCCACCTCAGCGTTCTCTGTTGAGCCCAAGAGCGGCACCATCCCTGCCGGCCAGGGGCAGGTCTTCCAGATGAAGTTCTCTCCGATGTACGTGGGGAACTTTGAGAGCTGTATGCTCTGCAGGTAGGAGATGTTCACTTTTCAATTCATGCCACTGATGGATAGTTGTGGTGATACCTCCGGTTGGGGTGGGTGGGAGTGTGGACATGATGATCATCCAGCTTTGGTTGAAGCGGGTATGGAGACACTGGGAAAAGACATTGTATGAAATGGGTAACAAAATTGGGGAAGGGTTTAGAGGAGAAGCTGTGTGAGGAGAGGCTGAAGTCACTTGGTTTGTTCAGCCTGGAGAAGAGGAGACTGAGAGGAGATCTCATCATGGTCTAGACCTTCCTCCCGGGAGGAAGAGGAGGGGCAGGCGCTGATCTCTTCTCTCTGGCCACCAACGCCAGGAGCAGAGGAAATGGCAGGAAGATGTGGCAGGGGAGGGTGAGGTTGGCCATGAGGAGAAGGTTCTTGGGGAAGAGGGTGGTGGAGCACTGGAACAGGCTCCCCGGGGAGGTGCTCATGGCACCAAGCCTGACAAGATTCCAGCAGCATTTGGCCAAGGCCCTCAGGGACATGGTGTGAATGCTGGGCTTGTCCTGTGCAGGGACAGGAGTTGGACTCCATGATCCTTGTGGGTCCCTTCCAACTTAGACCATCCTGTGATTCTATGATATATTAAGGCCCTGGAGGGTTGCAAAATCTGGAACGAGAGACCCAGAAAGGCTGTCAAGGAGCCAGCCAGTCCCTAGTTACACTTCCTTATCAGATAAGCACAGCCTTCTTCTCCACAGAGAAACCTGTGTGGTGTGGTTGGTCTCTAGATGCAACTGTTCATGTTTCTGTCATTTCACCACTGCTGCCTCTGTGGCAGGGAGCACAGTTGTTTCATTTGCTACTCAATGCTTGCACGGAGAAAGGGTGCAACACTGTGCTGTACACGGAGATAAATAAGCAGTTGGCTGCCTGGAAACTCACCCCAAGAAGGACAGGGAGGTGCTGGAGCATGT